>NC_057808.1:330398301-330417222 GCF_018294505.1 Triticum aestivum | reverse complement strand
AGCGCGCGGTGGAGGCTGGATGAACAGGAGCCCGTGGAGGCTGGAGGAGGTCGACGGTAGCCCGTGGAGGCTGGAGGAGGTCGACGGTGGAGATGAACAGTATCCCGTGGAGTACCATTTTGTGGTACGCCACACCCCTCCCGATGAACAGGACCCCCGTTTCGACCATAGGAGGTCCGTTTCGTCCGTTTTGCGGTACGCCACACCCCTCCCGATCAACAGGACCCCCGTTTCGACCGTAGGAGGTCCATTTCGTCCGTTTTGCGGTACGCCACACCCCTCCCGATCAACAGGACCCCCGTTTCGACCGTAGGAGGTCCGTTTCCTCTGTTTTGCGGTACGCCAGACCCCTCCCGATCAACAGGACCCCGTTCCGAACGTAGGAGGTTCGTTTCCTCCATTGTGCCGTACGCCAGGCCTCGTTTCCATTGCCTGTTCCGTCCAAGCCCTCCCGATGAACACGACCACACATTCCGTTCCGACCCAGCCGGTTGGCTCCCACGCGTTCCGTTGCCTCCCGATGAACACGACGCATTCCGTTGCCTCCCCATGAACACGACGAGGACGCTGTTTCTCCGTTCCGACCCAGCCATGTACACGAGCCCTGGCCGTACGTATGTGCGAGTAGGCGTTCGAGACCCCGCCCGTATGTACACATACGTGGCCGTATTTTCTTTCTTGCACCCTGGCCGCTGTATGTACGTGTACATCCTACGTGCGCGCCTCTACTACGACACGTGCGCGCCTCTACATCCACCAGTATATATGTACGTACACGTTCGCGACCAGAATGACAACGCTACGTACGCTTCGACCAGGTGGGTCCCGACTGTCAGGCACTTCTTTGCCTGCGAAGATGTAGCTGGTGGGTCCCAGCAGTCAGGGGGGCGAATCATTTTTTTTTGCCCGAACGCACTTCCTTGCGTGCGAAGATGTAGCTGGTGGGTCCCAGCAGTCAGGGGGAAATGCTTTTTTTGCAAAATACAGTGGCCCGTCCGGTGGGTCCCAGCTGTCAAGTGGAGGAATCATTATTTTCCGCGTAATAAGGAGGCACTTCCTTGTTGCGGCCATGGACCCAGCTGTCAGCCTCTCCACGTACAGTCCACGTCCGATGGAAGTCGTTCCTTGACCACGTTGACCACGCCGCGCCAAGAGCACCAGGGCGGTGGACGACGGCGAGGCCTAGGAAGGGGACGACGGGGAGCCGGGGAAGACGCGGCAGTGGAAGCCCGCGCAGAGAGGAGTACGAGGGTTCACTGGTTCGGCTGCGGTGTGAGGCTGTCGTCGCCGCAGGGCCTGGCCAGCGGTGGGAATAGTAGGGGGCGGTGAGGCCTCCGCGGCAGCACAGCCGACCACGGGAGGCAGGAGCATGCAGCACGACCGGCGCTGCTTTGGGCGGCTGGAGCAAGAAGACCAGAGGTTGAAGAAGCACTACGGCCGTTGGATGGACATCGTACGGTCACTGGAGCTAGAATCATTCATATTGACTAAAGTTGACAAAGGCCCCCGTCCCAGTCAACTTAGTAGGCCCACAAGTCAGCCTCCCACCATGGTGGGTCCCTGCTAGCAGGGGGAGTATTCATTTTTTTGTGCGTAATAAGGAGGCACTTCCGGTGGGTCCGAGCTGACAGCGGGGGGAACATTTTTTCGCGAAATACGCTGGCCCGTCCGGTGGGTCCCAGCAGTCAGGGGGGAAACTTTTTTTCGCGAAATAAGGTGGCCCGTCCGGTGGGTCCCTGCTGTCAGGTGGAGGAATAATTATTTTGCGTGTAATAAGGAGGAACTTCCTTGCGGCCGCCTGGACCCAGCTGTCAGCCTCTCCACGTACAGTACTCTTCCGATGGAAGTCGGTCGTTGACCATGTTGACCACGCCGCGCCGAGAGCACCAGGGTGGTGGTCTGGACGACGGCGAGGCCTAAGAAGGGGATGACGCGGAGCCGGGGAAGACGCAGCAGTGGAAGCCCGCGCGGAGAGGAGTACGAGGGTTCACTGGTTCGGCTGCGGTGTGAGGCTGCCGTCGCCGCAGAATAACAGGGGGTGTGGGTGAGTAGAGGGATGGCCTGGCCAGCGGTGGGAGTAGTACGGGGCGGTGAGGCCTCCGCGGCATCACACCCGGCCACGGGAGGCCGGAGCACGCGACACAACCGGCGCTGCTTTGGGCGGCTGGAGCAAGAAGACCAGAGGTTGAAGAAGCACTACGGCCGTTGGATGGACATCATACGATCACTGCAGCTAGAATCGTTTATATTGACTAAGTTGACAAAGCCCTTGGTACTCGTCAACTTAGTAGGCCCACAGCTCGGATTTGGCAGAGAACATATAGCCCATTTGCGATTTGTAAGAATGTACAACCCATTTTTTAATTCTAATGGAATTTACTACAGCCCATTTACAGTTTGTTAAAAGTACAACCCAACTTCTAGCTAGGACAACGATTAATAATTTCAACCAACCGCTCAAAACAGAATTCAAAAAAAAAATCCCACATTTTGATGGGATCCGAAATATTTTTATCCGAAATTTCTAGTCAGGTTAAATATAATTTCAAAATAAAGTTGTATTACGTTAAAATCCAACGAAATATTGCGCGCGCAACAAGTAATGAAATTAAAATTTTCAAATTCCAAAAATAATATATTTTTCAAACTAATTACGTGTTTGGTGCATAGTAACTGTCCAGTTATTATAATTACATCCCATTTATTATTTCTTAAAGTCCATTTTCTTGTTAAGCCTAATGCATACCTCCTAGGAAAGTTTGCAGCCCAGCGGGGCGGAGAATAACAAGTTGACCCGGATATTGTGTACAACTGTCGGCCCAGTTGCATTGATGATGTTGAAAAAAAGGCTTGTGTAGTACAGTACAACCTAACATGGTTACTCAGCCCACATTCAGCGACACCGGAAAGGCCCAAACAAGGCTTCTGTACAACTTTTTGAAGTCACTGAGCTCAATTAGTAACTTAAGAAAAAAGTTAGATTACAGTGGAACCTAATTAAAAGCTATCACGAGCAAATAACTAATTCAACGGGTCCCACTTGTGCGTGTGTGCGCGCGCGTGTGTGTGTGTGTGTGTGAGAGAGAGAGAGACCCATCGGTCGATGCTCGTAAATACATCTTTCAGCCATATGCACTGCTGATGCTTAGCAAAAACTTATATAGTTGACACAATCATATAGAACATCATAGCACACTGAACTTGCATACAAAAATTTCACGCAGGCGGCACAATCAGGATGGAAGCAGTGGATCGCTACGGGAAGGGCTATGTTGAAACCAACAAAGTCGTACATAACGGTTCATCATCTTTATCAATGACGGGGAAATATCTTGAATGTTGTGCAAAGAAAACAGACAGACAACACAATAAGTTCTGCTAGCACATTAAGTTGACGTACAACCCTTTCTAAAAAAAGTTCAGGTACAAAAATTAGAACATGTCACAATCAAATGTACTGGCATATCAGTGCTTCACACCCATAGCTCGGATTTAACTAATATCTGACAAGATTCAGTTGTTACCTCAAATTAGAGCACATCCAGGCAGCCAGCCCCGCCTCTTCTCCCAAAGAAGCAGTGGCCTCCGCCGCGCGATGGAGTAGGCCCTGTGCCATCCATCGTTCCGAGAAACACAGGGAAAGTCTGACGTTGACTCCTGTAATGGACGTCGTCGACGAACCCTGGCACCAGCGGCGGCGGCAGGACTTCGATTGATGGATTGACCACTTCTTCGACATGCACGAACACTCGATACAGGTACATCCCTAACGTGGTGCACGGTGGCCTTGGTGGCAACGAATAGTACAACCCCGGTTCCTGCACCGGTATCTCAACACCAATCACCTTCGGTATGGTGGACGGCTTCTTCAGCCATGCCATAACCGTCAGAGCCCAGCTGTCTGGAGGAACAAACATACTTACGAGCTCACCTCCAAGGTCGTTGATAAGCTCGTTCATGGACTCGCTGTTCCAAGCACGTCGAGGCATGCCGTGGAAGGTAAGCTTTGTTAAAAACTCAAGCTCAGAGGGCACCGAGCCCCATCCTGGGTGCCACCAATCAAAGCTCACCAGCATGCCATCGCAGAACAAACACCGGGAAGATTCGAACACACGACTGCAGTCGAAAGTTGTCCGGAAACTGACGAAGAAATCAGCCGGTGGCGGACAGACTTCGACGAGCAAGTCACTTATTTGGATGCCGTGCGCAATGCCAAGAGCTTTGAAAAGGTCATCCGGCGAGACGGGAGGCCGGTCGCCGTTGATGGTTACCATCAGCACTTTGCCGGCAAACTGGTCGTCAAGCGCCGCCATGCCACTGTTGAGCGACAGCACGCGGCGACCGAAGGCAGGACGGACCTCAGGATCTCCGACTCGGAGATCTGCGTTGACCGGCGACATGATAGTGCGCTTGAGTACAGGGAGTACAGGAGGGGTATTTGGGGGAACTGGAGTAGGAATCAAGATTCCAGAGGTGGGGGAGGGGCGGGAGACTGGGGATGAAAAGGTAGCATGAATTTCGAGCACGCGCCAATATGCTCTCGGTGCGCAAGCGCACGAAATCACCGGTGGCGCCCACATGTCGGCCTAAGAGTCCTTATTCTTTCTTTTTTGGAGAGCCGGCCTTTTTTTAGGATCTTTTGAGAGCCCGGCCTGAGAGTCATAATTGACCTGTTTGGCATTGTGTTACTACTCGGCCCATATTCAACGACACCTCACTGGCCCAAACAAGTGTACATCATCGAAAAGACACTGAGCTCAAATTATATAACTTGAAAAAGGAGATATACTCTGAACACTGGAGAATGGTGATGCCCTCATTTAGCCCACCAGTAGTTCGAGACAATAAACAGTTCGAAACAACGATATATACAACATTCAAACACTGACTAGTGACTACTACTGACATAAACAGCAAGACATGATAGTTCATAAGAAGTCTTGCTACACCACCAAAACGCACCCATCTGCAGTGCTCAGACTCTCGTGATCCAGACGAGAATGACATTCTAAACAGAAGCAACTATTACATAGTAAGAGTGACATAGACGAGGATGACCAAATGACAAGGAATATGCATAACAAAAGAAAGAACTACCCATCCAGAACCAGCAACAACGACAACAAAGTCATTCGAAGAGATGATCCAACACCATCATAATTTGCAGCCTCGCTTCAGCGACCAGTGATCCGGAGACACCAGTACTCCACCCTTTCGATGCAACAACCCAATTACCTATCAACCTGAAGGCTTGAACCACATCACTGCCTGTCGTAATTGAGACATCCAAGGATCAAAGTTAATCCGGATGCCTTTGTCATTCTCACCTTCTTTTGGCTGCAGGCTGTATCGTTGACAATCAGGGGAGTTTGCTCCCGAACTCCTAGGGCTCGCCGTGTAGACACAGTTTTCCATAGCAAACAGAGCCTCTCTGCCATCAAGGTCCTTGCCAATGGTGATCTCCTGGTTAATTGGATAATTGAGTCCGAGAAATAGAGAGTGTGAACCAAGGCTGTTTACCCGCCTCCAACTAAAAAATCCTAAAGGCCCCAACAAGCTGGTATCCTGCTCATAGACGTAACAGCCACTGTCCGGAGACTCACGTATTACACGGTGCTTGTATACAATGGGGTTTTTGCAATATAACTTTTCCGGCTCATGTGTCCGAATGATCATCAGTCTTTTGGCGTCGTCTGATCGAGCGAGGAACCAGTTGTGCTTCCCTGTTTTTGGCAAAGGTGGTGTGATTACAAAGGGCAGTAACTGTAGGGACACTGCATCATATAAAAAAGGACAAGCATTGTTAATGTAAGATCAGCATTGTTCAGAGTATGAGTAGGATAATGCAAGAAACAGCATTGATATGTCCCTGTTGGAACTGGGAGGAAAATACAGGGAAATGTATACTGGGTTCGAAAATATAGAAGTGCCATGCATGGTTATACTCATGTTATCTCGCAGTCGATTCTTCACAGGAAACTACCATGTCATGCATGTTATGTACTCCCTCCGTTCCCAAATATTTGTCTTTCTAGGCATTTCAAATAGACACAACATACGGATGTATGTAGACATATTTTAGAGTGTAGATTCACTCATTTTGCTCCGTATGTAGTCACTTGTTAAAATCTCTAGAAAGACAAATATTTGGGAACGGAGGGAGTAATCATGTTCTGTCCTCACAAACAAATTCTTCAAGGTAACTAACAGACCATGCATTGTTATATACTCGTGTTCTGTGGGCAAAATTTTTGTGAGGATATTATTCTAGCCATTGATTGCCGAAGGGCGAATATAGGTATGTACACATGGTAAGCATTGCAGGATTTCACTACTTCCAAATATAGAGTTCTCCATATGCACATTTACTTCCCTAATGTATGGTTAGATGAAACCAACAGTGTGGTGCATGTTTCTACATCATGAAAATGAGGAAACTAACATGGCCATTGATACACACTCATATTTAGTAGTAGTAGTATATAGATTACTGTAAAATAAGGATAATATCCATATATTCCTAACCGTTTGATTATTCAGGGTACAAATTGGCTGTAATGACATGGTCACAATCGCATGAATTAACTCATTCCAGATATAGCTGATTTACGGCGTCTCTAATACATTGCCATAGTTCTACTCAAATTCTGCTCAAACAGGGATATGCCAATCATCAGAAAAAGTTCAAACAGTGTCATGGCGTCATCATTAACATGAGACGGAAACAACTTACACGCGCCGTCCCAGCAATACGTGGTGCCATCTACTTTGTCGATCGCGTAGATGATGCCATTGTGTTCAATAGCATCACAAAAGTGTGTATCAGCTTTGATGATGATCCACTGCGAGCCGAGTTGTCTCCAGCTAAAGAAGGCACCGGCGTAAAGATAGGCGAGTCCGCGGTCGAACAAGGCAATTAGCTTGAAGTCTGCGTAATTCGCATGTCATGTGGGCACTTGGCAGATTACAATCTTCTGCAAAACAAGGTCCGTCCAACTGACGTAGTAATCTAGATGACTTGGACCGCGATGGTAATACTCTATATAATCCAACGGAGGAAGGATAATCTCATGGGAGGTCTGGAAGTTCACGAGCACCAACTTTTTACCATCTTCTCTGAAGGCAGCCATCCAGTGGGAGTTCATGCCGACCCAGTACATACCTGCCAAGAAGTTTCGGGCGATGGTGATCGGATCGATGTCGAGGGAAATGATGTATGGCGACCCACTACATACCTGCAAAGAAGTTTCGGCTAATGGAGATCGGATTGAAGTCGAGGGGCATCATGCACGCCTCCGTATCATGGTGAGCCATTCTCGCAAGACCAGATAGCAGCAAGCAGGGTGTCTTGAAAAGCTTAGGCCTCGCTTCGATGATGGCCGTGTGCATGTCCCTCGAGCATGCAGCCAGCCGCAGGGCGCTCAACATATCCTTACACGAACAACAGAGGTCGAGGATGTCACTGGGGAGATTGCTCCAATTGCGGCTCATATGGATGCTGCGCGGTTCGCGTTCGACCATGGTGGAGTTTGGAAGGGGGCTTGATTTATGAGGGAGAAGGATGTCGGTGCTGGAGCGGCTAGCGAGGGAATAGTGGTACTGGGGGAGGCGAGTGAGGCGACGGTACACGGGGGCACAGTGAGATGGAGACGGAGACGGAGACGGAGAAGGAGATGGAGATGGAGTGGTGCTATGGGAGCGGAGAGGGAGACGAGGCGAGGCGCCAATGTGCTGTACAACGACGGTGACAGACTGCACAGTGCAGGGTGAGGCTGACTTTGGTAACCCGAACACGCCGCCTGGACTAGTGTCAGGCGTAGGGTGTTGTCACTTCACTGTGAGGACCGGATGAATAGTATTTTGACCATCAAGTGTACCACAGTTGTACTACTACTACTACTACTACTACTACTAGTAGTAGTAGTAGGAACATGAGTACTCCAATATTGTATAGCGGAAATAGGTCTCCCGTGCTAGCATGCCTGTTCACTTCATCGTTCAGGTATCATCCATATTGCGAGCATAACCAAATTCTCGTGCATGCCCAATCAACGCCCTGCCGCGATGCATGCAGTGGTCGTTCTGGTGCATCAAGGACGGCATGCAGATCGTTCCACACTTGAGAAGAGGAAAAATGGAAAGGTAGAACGCGGCAGCAGAGGAAGAGAACGCTGGCTAACGAGGCTGGGAGGGGATCGAGCAGGAAGTTAATGCTCCACGCCTAAAGGTTTTGGGAAAACCTGATTTTCATAAGGTGACTTATACTCACCTAAACGGAGGGAGTATTCCTTAACCAGAGAATGTTGTGTCTCCCACTCACGCGCTCAAAAAAAAACTACGACACATTTTTTATCTGTTTGCATAGGTCCCACCTATCAGGAAGGATGGGCACGTACACGAACAAGTACGACTCATCAGTCTACCCGCATAGCCTTTTCGTTTAGTCTACCTAGCCGTCTAATCAACTGCCTGCACGCCACTTCTCCCATTTACTTCTCCATCGGGAACCGATTCTCCTCGGCTTCTTCACCTCCCCTTTGTCTTCATTTGCATCCAAACCCCACTGCGTTCACATTGTTTTAACCTCTTTAAATAATCATCTACTACTTCAGTTAGACTAGCCATCTAATCCTAATTCTCCAAACCATAGCCCTTCATTCCAGCGGTTCCAAATGGCGAAAGAGATCGAGATGCAGGTTTTTAGCGTCCAACATGTCCTCGTCGAAGGCTCGATGCGCATAGTTGCCACCGTCACCGTCCACCCAAGGGTTGTTCGGCATTGGATCAACAATGTTTCCAATTCCCTCGAAAAGGTAGAGACGAGGGTCATCGGTCTTGACGCAGAGTACACGGAGCGTGCCCCTGGGAAGATCCAGCGCGCAGCCGTCCTTCAGCTGTGCCTCGAAGATGATGTTTTGGTGTACCACATCATACACTCGCCCTCCATACCAGGTGAGTTTCACGATTTCTTGTCTCGGGAGGACGTATACTTCTGTGGGGCAGCCATCGAAGGGGACAAACAGAAGCTGGAGCCGTACAACCTTGATTTGAAAAGCATCGCTGACCTACAAACCGGAATCAAAATTCCTGTAGAAGATTGTGATAAACAGACACCATCCCTATTCAAGGTAGCAAATTTTGTGCTCGGTACAAATCTTCAGAAGGGTGACGAGACGGTGGCATTAAGGTCGTCTGGATGGGAGAATTATCCCTTGACGTACGAGCGGATAAAATATGCTGCCCTCGATGCCCGTGTGAGTTTCGAGATAGCTGCAAGGTCCAAAGAGCTTGTTGTGAAGCCGTCCCCCACAGAGAATGAGAACAAGAAGAAGAAGAAGAAGAAGAAAAGGCTGCACCAGCAGGAGGGCATTATGGATGGATGAACTATTTCCTCTCTTGTAAAAAAATTATTCCCTCTCGGTGTATATTGATATAGATGGACTATTTCGATGGTGTGCATGTCTTTGGAACAGAGTAGTAGCGTGTGTCCGCTTGACTATAAGGAACTATTTATCCGCATATATAGCTTTCTCTGCTACTCCTTCCAGTGATCGGTATGCAGTGCATGTGTCCGTAGACATGACAGCTTGTCCATGGAAGTTCAACTACGGCGACCATCACGTTTCATCTCGCGATTCCCATGACGCCTCTCCAACCCACGGCACCACGCCCCTCGACGTGCGCCTCACCCCTCTCGGCCGCACCGCCCCTCTGCCTTTGTGTGCATGACATGTGGGCCACCTAAAATGCGGCGAGCATCAAGTTTCTACCACAGCCACCCGTGATTCCCACGACGCCGCTCGAACCCATGAAACCCCACGTCCCCCGACCTGCGGCTCACCCCTCTTGGCTCCACTGCCCCTCTGCCTACGGGAGCATTACATGTGGACCAGTCACCTATCGGGTCCACATGTTATTGACTCAAAGGTAGGTGTAGTAAGGCGCTGAAGCTCAGTCCCGGCCGCCCTGAGAGGGAAATGTAACTCCTGCGCCAGGGCTTGTGGTGCTCTCGCAGCACGAACTCGTGCCAAACTCGAGATTTGTTTCTTTACTATACATGCACGCAATGATTTAATGGACATTGTAATCTCAACATGTGATGGGGAGCTCTAAATTTGAATTTGAAACATATAAAACGAAAAGATTCAAAACAAATAAACTGGGAGAGAGGGAGTATATCGTAGGATGTGTCCCATACAAAATAAGTCCCCTGGTTTGTCACCGCGAAGATGCGGTTAGAAAGGAGCACAGCGTCTTCCTACTCGTACGGCAACAAATCGGCCGCAGACAGCATGGTCCGCCTTTGACCGCCATGTGCAAGGTTCGTGCTATCTTATTCAATCTCACTGTGGTTCCATCGTACCAATTCATGCGGTGGCCCGTTGCATGGCTGATCCCAATGTTGGACAAAGGTTCTACGGGAACGGTGTCACCGTTGTAAATGTTGTGCAAATTGATGTTGGTACCCTCCCGTACATATGCAAGCCAATCTCCACTCGCACCGAGCCTAACCTGTGAAACAGTGGGCAGGGGGAGAATTAGGAAATGGACACGGAAGTAGTCTTTAGAATGCATTTACTACGTGATCAAACTCATCTTACCTGCTCATCGGAGGAAATCCGAGTGCCCCTCAACGTCGGCATCTCAAGGGGCGTCAACTTGCAACTATGGCCACGCCGCGCTGGAGAGACCCCCAAGGAAACATCCTCGTGCGTTCCACGGAACATCAAGATGCATTTGTATGAGTAGTTTATCTTGTGAGAGAAAAGGATGAACGAGGGAAGGCCTCTAGAGATAGAGATGGACACTACTACTACCAATGTGCTGGCCCGTGCGTTGCAATGGATCCAAAGTAGTAGAATAATACTTGTTCACGTGCTTGAAATATAAACACTCTAGTTTTGATATACATGTGTCAGCAGACATGACAGCTTGTCCATGGAAGTTGAACCACGGCGACCATCACGTTTCTTGTTTCTACCACTGCCACACACACATGCGATTCCCACGACGCCGCTCCAACCCACGGCACGACGTCCCCCGACGTGGACATGGATCCTCTGACGTGGCTATCACTGCCTTGCCCTGCCTTTCCTTCGCTGACAGGTGGGACCCATGCTTATGGGTCCCACATGTCAGTGATAGAATGGTAGGATTGTTCGCGTCAGGGGATCCTCATCCCCCCGACGTGCCCCTCATCCCTCTCGGCCCCACCGCTCCTCTGCCTTTGTGTGCATGACATGCGGGCCAGCTGAACTGCAGCGACCATCAACTTTCTACCACAGACACACCCGATTGGACGCGGTTTGCCTGCTCCGCTGCTGTGCTCCGATCCGTACTCCCGCACCATCGAATTTTCATCCAGCGGCTGTGACACATTTCGTCCCGGGCATCAATCCTTAGCTGGAGTACTTATGTACTACAGGTAGTACCCGCCGGTGTGGCCATCTACGCCTCGTAACGCCCCGACGCCCAGCTGTGGCACCCTCGCCACGGCCACGCCACCACCGGCTGGTTCATCTCGAACGAGTGAGTCACGAACTGCGCCACCACCATGAGAATGACATGTGGGCCAGCCGCATTTAAGGTCCGCATGTCATTGACTCATAGGCCGGGCACTAAGCCACTGAAGTTCGGTCCCATGGGCCTTGAGAGGGAAATGTAACTCCTGCGACAGGCCTTGTGGTGCTCCCGCAGTACGAGCTCGTGCCAAAACTGGAATTTGTTTCTTACTACTACCAACTAGTACTAGTAAGGTACACGTGCATTGCACGCATGAGATTCTGGTGGTTTGTGCATTATGCTTCTACATGTGGAGCTTTCTGGATTCTAACATGTGGCAAAATCTGGTGGAATGTAAGGTTAGGCAAGTTTGATTAACTTAGGTGAGTGTTTGGTTCAAGCCACACCTTAGGCAAGCCACACTAAGGCCCCACATGACATACACACAAAAAATGTGGCAAGATTCCCTTAGGCTTGCCAACTTGTGGCTCTCATTTTGAAGAACTAATAACTTTGCCTAAGCTTAGTTGTGGCAAAGTTAGTCATGAATTAAGTTCAACCATGGAGTCTTCTAGATTATACATGTGGCAGAATCTGGTGGATGATATCCAACGGCCAGTAGTGCTCGGATTTGCCATCTTTGTACCGTCGGATTGGCTTCATCCAACGACCAACTTTCAAAGTTTTTCACACACTATATAGGGGGTATAGATATAGATGTGCCGGTCCGTTGCAATGGATCCAAAGTACATCTATTTAGTGGAGTGCACTCTAAACACATTATCTATTTATTTTTCTCTAACCTTCCGTAGCCATGCAACCAAGCCACATAAGCTTCATGGGTGCCCCCCACATCATATTATTCATACTACGTTGATTGAAAAAAAGATAAATCACCCAAAACAAGATCTTCTCGTTTTTTGTTCTACGATGTTGTGCCGTGCACATACCTACTAGTTGTATAGTGGTAGTACTAGTAATATAGTATTAGGAGTACAAACTTTGGTACTAGTAGGAGTAGTACTAGTACGGAATGCTCCTACTCTATCAACGAGCCCCGTCTGACACCAAATTTCTTGGTTCCGTGCTACAGCTAGATCTTCCCCTCGTTTCTGTTTTCCAACCCGGCGGCGGGCGGGGTGTCGGTTTGCTCAACGGCGGTCCCACATGAAAGTGAAAATGCTAGGCAACACGCCTTCCCTAAGCTATGTGTCGTGCCGGACGGGCCGTGTTGTACTCCCGATTCCCGGGCGTGTGGGGGTGCGATGCGAATGCGGCAGGCCTTTTCCTTTTACCAGCAATGTGCCCGTGCGTTGTGACGGATCCAAAGTAGTAGAATAGTAGTATTTGTTCAGAAACTTGAAAGAAATCACTATTGTTTTGATATACTCCTAATATATTACTCCCTCCGTACCTAAATATTTGTCTTTTTTGAGATTTCAAATGGACTATCACATACGGATTATATAGACATATTCTAGTGTTTCTAGCAAGATGCCCGCGCGTTACACGAAGTTGATGGAAAAGGTAAGCACAACTTATAAATTGACGGATGGAGTACTAGTTACAGTGATGCATATAATTAAGCAAAGGGATCGCACATGTCGGTATTAACTGGAACGAGAATGCAACAGCACAATAAGAATTAAGGCCACGATGATGCGATCGCAGTGGTGGTTACAAAAGGCAAGAAGAAAGATGGATCCACGAACGTACGACCTCCTCCTCCTCAACTTAGTGCGCCGGGCCACCGACCGGCGGCTAAGGAGCGGTGGCTTTTGTGGCGAGGTCGAGGTGCTTCTCAGCAAAGGCATCCAAGGCTTCCAGCCGGTTGAGGAAGGCCAACGTCGCAGCGTCCTCACTGGCCTTGTAGATACCTATGTACACGATTTGCTCGTACACGTGGATGTGTAGGTCGACGAATTCTTGCAGGGCGAGGCGCCTCGCAGCGAGCGCGACCTCCAGGTGGACATTCTTCGTGGCGTCGGCGGGCAATTGCAGGGCCACCAGTGCTTGAAAGAGGTTCCGACCATGGACGCCGATTAGGGTGGCAGGCAATGAGGAGCCCGGGCGTGCGGGCTGGAGGAGTACGGCTATGTCGTCCGCGAGCTCCTTGAGGACGGTGAACTTGTTGCTGGTGGCAATGATCATCTGGTCCAACTGAGAGTCGTAGTTGGCGTCGACGACGGCCATCCACCAGCCGGTCTCCAACACCGTCTGAAGACGATCCTCGGCGCCATGTCGCAGGCCGGCGTCGTGGACCATCTGGCGCAGCCGCTGGCCGCTCACGCGCATCGCTGCCATGGGTCTGGAGTGAGCTCTTTTGCACTTAGTGTAGGTGCTTAGGCAAATGCTTAGGTGCGTATGATGTGGTAGATGCATTGGAATGGAGGGGCGCCTTTATGTGAGGGCAATGAGGGCAAACTGCGTTGCATTCACATCATGCAGCCTCTTTTCCCGGACCTCCTCCCATTACTTCCCTCATGCATTAATTGAAGGAGGATGCATTGGCCGTTCAACATATCGGGAACCGCTACTCCCTCCCTCGTCCGCATTAAAGCCGTATCGGGAACTGCGCCGCCCGCTGTCAAATCGAATACTCCCTCCGTCTAGGTGAGTATTAAGTCATCTTACGAAAACCAAATAGTAAACACATGGGCGTGGTGCATTAACTCTCACGTTGTTTCTTATTTTTTGAAATAAATAGAGGAATCAACCAAGAAGAGATGTGGGGCTTGTATGCTTTTAATGACTTGAGACTATCAAATATGACATGCAGTGGTCAGTTCGTTGCACAAGAACAAATACAACCCACGTCAGCACACACGCATCTTATATAGCATCACATCCAATGGCTATAAAAGATGAATGAGACCAAATTATATCTCATCTAGATGAGTTCTAGCAAAACTGTATTAATAATACTTAGTACTCCTGCGCCATGTATCATATATTAGTATCATGTAGTACTTTATTTATTGCCATGTATGACACATAGTACTCAACTCTCTCTCTCTCTTTCTTCATTTAATTCTATGACACCTCATCAAAATTGCTAAGGCTAGTACCATTACAACCAGCCTTAGCAAATACTGAACATTAAGTTCTCTCATTTTCCTCTCCACCTTGGTCACCTAGACGGAGGGAGTATACTGCGCGGTAGGCGGGGCAGTTCCGCCTAGTCGGTTCGACAGAGACGCGTGAAGACGAGGGAGTAGGCTGCTGCAAACGTAGGGCTATGTGATTTGACAGTGAGTTACTGCTGGACAGGTGGGGCCCCGTGATTTGACTTGCCATTATCATTTTAACTACGGCGCTACGACTGGCGTGAGTCTCCCGATTCCTGACCACCTCCATACAGGTGCCTCTCCCAATGCTCCACCATGTAGTAGAGGCTGGCTCTTGCATGAGAGCCCACTTCCCCACTTTTTCCTTGCCTCTCTTTCCTCCACATATGCAAAAATGCCATGTAAAGCGCACTATTGTACTTACTTGCTCCTACAGGTGCTTAAGCTTGCCACATAGGCATAAAGTCTGATGTGGCAAGTTAATCAAGAAGAGAGAGAGACTAGTTTGGTGACCCAAGGAAGAAACGGTGCTAAGCACGTGTACCTAGGTGAAAAGACAATTTTGAGTCTATAGCTAATTAAATGAAGCAAACTTAGCAACACCATTTCATTGGAAGAGGTCACTCCTTGGCAAATGCAATAAATACTAGTACTCCCTGTGTCCCATAATATAAGAACGTTTTTGGCACTACACTAGTGTCAAAAACATTCTTATATTATGGGACGGAGGGAGTACGAAGAAAGACATAGAGAGAAGTAAAAAAATACACTTATAGCCAACCTTATAGCCAAAACCTTGTTGTAGTATGAGTGACTAAGTGATGACTATGTATGACATGCCAACATCAGATAGCCTAACGTACCGTGTTAAATCTCCAAGGGCGCGGCCGCATGAGCGACGCGATGGTCGTGGTAGGCGCGACCACGATACGGGCTGCTGGCAACCCTTGGATCTGAGATCAAACGGTCGCATGCTAAGTTGCTGAAAATTTGCAGAATAACCCTCCAGGATAGGATATTCACCCATAGGTCTAGAATCACGCCATGCAACCGTTCGATCTCAGATCCAAGGGCTCTCGGAAGCCCGTATCATGGGAGAATGGAAAGCCACTACCCTGCCGTTCGCACGCTGGCAGTTCGCTCCTACTCGTGCCCGCACGTCCTTCAATACTACGGCGGTTCGCTCCTAGTCGTCCCGTCCATTCACATTACGGCAGTTCCACTAATCCTACCCCTCCTCCCAAATCCATGGCGTCCCAAATCTCCCCGATCGGCGGTGAGTACAAGGTTAGAACCATCACCGGGGATGAGTTCGACGTCATCTACACCCGTTCTTCCGCGACGGTGAAAGGATGCCTTTCTCGCTTCAGACGCATGTTCGAAGACTCAGATGATGAGTGGGTCGCTGGGCTAGATGTTGAGTACACCACAGTCCTGGGACGAGAGAAGGATCTAAAGGACGAAGAGAGGAAGAAGCCCGTCGTGATCCAGGTTTGCGTGCATGACTTATGCTTGGTCTACCACATATGCCATGCCAACGTTGAGTGCCAGGATTTTAAGGACTTCCTCGAGAGCAACCTAGTAAAATTCGTTACTGTAGACTTTGGTAACGACAAAGAAGTCCTGCGTCGGATAGGCCTCGTTGTAGGCAACACCTTCGACCTCCAGAAGAATCGGCTGGTCTCCCTCGTCAGCCTTCAATGCTGATCCTGGCAGGAGCCATGGTTCATCCTTCATACGGTAAACTGGAGAAACCTCCATACACGTTTCATCATCATGCATGGCAGCGGAATGTACTAGAGATAGACCACATCCACTACACTGCAATGGATGGCTACCTTTGCTTCAATATCTACAAGGGTTGGATGAAGAGCAACAGCCAAGTGTGCGGTTCAAGCAAAGAAGTATCGACCAAGAAGAAGAGGGACAAGAACGAAGTCGAGGACGTGGACGAGGACTCTGAGTAAGGTAGCAGTGTCGTTGCTCATGGTGGTTCTAATGCAGTGTCTAGTGGAATAGTTGCAAAGTTTAATTTCAGGTGTGCTTAATTTAATTTGAGGGGTGTGTTGTGCTGAGCCCCCAGCAGAACTATGTTATGTTTCTTCTTGTTACTTTAACTCTTCAGTACGTACATACTAGTATTTCTTACATTTCATCTTTTAGTTGGTATAGTACTACCACTCGTTTCTTCACATTATATATGTACAATATATATGGCCAACATCATATAGCCAGCAGTTTAGTTGTCAAAGAATTTCAGGGTGCTTAGTTTTGTCAAAGAATTCCAGGGTGCTTAGTTTTATTTGAGGGGTGGGTTGTGCACTTGTGCTGGACACCATTATTGTGACAAGCCTTTTTAATAGTACTATATGCATAATTTGGCGACGAGCGCTCTCTATATGTACCACCTTTTTTTAATTTCAAGTTTTGCTCCATGGCGCAATCCATCGATACTACTACTGTACAAAAGTGGAGTATATACATTTTTTAAAAGGCTAGAGGGCGGGGCAGTCTAGATCGGTCGGTTTCACGAGAGGCGAGGGCCTTTGTGATTTGACGGCTCATTACTGCTATCAAATCGAATAGTACTGCGCCACCCGCTGCACGCCCGGCGCCTCCATTAAACCCCTCCGTTAAACCCGCATGCAAACCGACAATCCTACTCGTGTCACACGTCCGTTCATGAGCGGGCCGGAATTAAACGCAACACCGTCCGAGCTCCTCCCGTCCGCCCTCAGTTTAAACGAGGCCAGACGGCGGCCAAGCTCCTACCGTCCACCCTCTATTTACACGAGGCCAGACAGATAGCGGGCAAGAATCGCACCCCTCCGCCGCTCCCCCATCTCCTCCTTCACCATTTTCTCCACTCTTCCGATGGCTTTCGATGAGCCGTTCTCCGGCATATTACCCGGCTGGGTGGCCCACCGAGCCCTCCGGATACGGGCGAGACCGCTCGGTGCTTCACCAACCTCGCTTGGCCCGACGGAGCCAGTTGCCGCCCCAAGCAGGCGCGTGGTTCAGCAACTCGCTGCTCCAGTTTAGCTCGATGAGGAGTGGCGAGTTGCTCCACGCTGGCACGACGGCTAGCACGCCGGTACGGGCGCCGTCGCTGCCGCGTCGTACTGCGCCACCAGTGTCTGCGGTGGCCGCGCCTCCCGTGTCTGTGGGCGCGCCTCCCGTGCCTGCGGCAGCGCCATGCAGGCAGAGACAGAAGCCGGGTGCGTGGAGAGCGACGAGTCGGTGGCCAGCTTCTCCGTGTCCGTCGCCATCATCGAGGAGAAGTAGAACACGGGAGGCCGCCGCCACTTGGGACCCATGAAGGCCACCGCCGAGGCGACGACCGCGGATTCAGGTGGTTTCTTTGCTGCTTCGTCTCTTCCGAGGACCTTCGTCGACCCCGCAAGTGTCTGACGGACATGAGGAAGACAAAGGGATCTGCGGGTGGCCATTTAGAACTAAAATAAGTCTAGATACATCCATTTCTAGGACAAGTATTTCCGAACGGAGGGAGTATTAATTATACAAGAGAGCCGGATTGGCACCTCTTAGTTCATGTAAATGTAATGAAATCCATCATGTTTATATGAAGATCCGGCTTTTTTATACGAAATCCTTCATGCTTATATGAAATTAGTCCATGTTTGCACGAATTTCATCTGGTTGGTTAGAGTTGTAAAAATGTATGCCGCTCGCATTTGATGTCGTCCTCCGCTTAAGGAAGCGGGAGGAAATTTGTAACATCCCAAATTTTCAATTGGAATGTTATACATTAGATCATCATTGCATACCATATTTTATTGCATTTTGGTTTGATCCTAGAAATTCTACGCAACTCAAGGACCCACGGAGAGAGTTGGGGATTTCGTTATTTTCATATTTTGGTTTTCTCAAATTTTGAAAATAGGATCATTTGATTTTATTCATTTTATCTTCAATTATTTCATTTATAAAAATAAGAGAGAGGGAATAATATGAATTTCCCAAAAATAAGAAATATTGAGGATTTAATAAAAAAATCAAATCTTATTTTATTTGGAGTTTTGCTATTTTATTTAAATTTAGGAAAATTGCACGTTTTTCAAAATTGCATTTTAGGGCCAAGAAAATGTTCATCTTGTTCTAAATATTTTATTTAGACGGTGTAAAATTTATTTTGGTATTTTTAGAATTTTATTTTATTTTCTAGAATTTTTCTCAGTTTCGGCGGAATTGTTTAAAAAAAACTCCCGCGCGCCCGACTGGGCCGAAGCCCAGCCGAACCAGGCCGGCCCGCCCGCGCCACCGCCTCCCGCCGCCGTCTCCGGCTCGGAGACCGCCGCCGCCGCCCGAGTCCGGGAAGAGCACGCCTCCC
>NC_057808.1:330384011-330397925 GCF_018294505.1 Triticum aestivum | reverse complement strand
CGACGCCCGCAGCCTCACGCCGCCTACCGTCGCCCCGCCGGAGCCGCCGGACTTCGCCGCAGCCCCGAGCCGAGGTAGCCGCCCGCCGCCCGGTTTTCTGAAGAAAACCGATTCAGTTTTTTTAGAAAACCCTAGGTTTTTTTAGATCGGTTTTGTTTTTTTCGGTTTTCTTATTTAGCGAGCGTTCGCTCGTTCATTCGTTTTAACGAACGCGTTCATCGTTTAGTTACAGTTAACGAACGTCCGTTCGTTAAACTGTTCGTCAGTTTTTCTTTTTCTCGGATTTTCCGCGATTATTTCTGATCGTGATTTCCGATCTGTTTTTCGTTTTGGTTTAACTTTTCGCTCGTTTGTCGGAATCAGGCGATTCAAGCGCCTAGAGTTTCGTCTCGAAACCCTCTTTCTGTTTAACCAACTCAAACAAGTTTTTGCTATTGTAAAATTTGACTTAGGTCCAGATTAGTAGATGAAGATTGTTTCTTTCGCCGTTTGACTTTCGTTGCTTCGTTTGATTTGATTCTTTTTGCAAACCGGTGTTCTTAAGTTGAACTTTCTGGTTAGATATCTTATTTGAGTTTTACCTGTGCATTAGATGATTACTTATTGTATGCTTGTTTGTTTGCGATAGAGTACCCGGAGTGCGCCGCTTGCTACTTCGAATCCCTTGGTTTCACGGATCATCAACAAGGCAAGTAACACTTTGATCATACCTCTTTTCATACCCACTTTTATTGCATTAGATCAATCCTCAAACAATTGCATGATTAGGATCTGATTAAATTATGGGTTGGGAAGTAGCTGATGAGGTAGAACCTATTGCCCTGTTTATTACCACACCCTTGGGAGTTACTTCTACGTTTGCTTATATTGCTATGCTATGCTAGTACACGTGGATTGGGTGAGTGTATCCATGACAGATGTGAGATTTTTAATTAATGGTTCAATTTAAGGTGGCTACTTAAACACACAACTGGGTGGATTGAGGCACCTGGGTATTCCAGCGATTGCCTGTTTTTTTTATGGACCGCTACCCAGGCTCAAAGGGATCATGAGATTATTCATGATAGAAACTTCCGTGTGCAGCCACAAGCTATTATGAGCTCTAGCATAGTTGATTAAGTTGTGTGAACTCTTACAGTGGTAGACTAGCAGATGTAGGGGTTGTAGGTGGTACTGTCTACCCGATCGTAAGGTGCAAACGCTTCTGAAAGACATTGTCTCGGTCATCCGTTTCTCAAACATCATGTAGTGCGAGAATCCCAATGGAGGAGATCGAGTCTTGTGGGGAAAAGTGCGCAAACCTCTGCAGAGTGTATAAACTAATCATGGTTAGCCGTGTCCCCGGTTATGGACAACTTGAGTATCTAGTACTTGGATTATCATGTGAATCTCATCATGTTACTTTAATTAATTTTGTTGGGATTAATGGTGAAACTTAATTGGGATTGAGATGGTGTCACCCATTCTCAATGTTTAACAACCACCATGATAGTTAAATAAAATTTATTCCTTTGCAGTAGGGAAAAATTGGCTTTTCGCAAAACTGTAACCATAGAGCTTTCCACCAGCCAAATATGCATGTAGTATAGCATTATTCTGTTCATTACTCTCTATGTGTTACATTGCCAGCATATTCCATGTGCTGACCCATTTTCGGGCTGCAACGTTTCATGTTGCAGACTTTTCAGACGACGAGTAAGGTGCCCTAGGTCGTGGTTCTATACTCAGTGATGCCGTTGGAGTTGATGGACTCGCTTATCTTCCAAGTCTTCCGCTGTTATCGTTTTTAGATGGCCTTAAGCCATATTTATTGTATTAAGTTCTCTTTTGAGACATTCGAGGTAATAAGTGTGTGATTGCTACTTTGTTATAAATCCTTCGAGTACTGTGCGTGTCAGCATTACTGATCCAGGGATGACACTGATGCACAGAGACTTGAACGTCTGAGGTCTGGTCGCTATAAGATGGTATCAGAGCACACGTTGACTGTAGGACACGACCACTAAGCTTAAACCCTAGATCACTATTCTCTTCTCATTTCTGACTCCTCTCCATTTTCCACTCTTTTAGGATGGCGGCTGCCAGGAACAAGTTCATGTAACCAGATGAAGATACACCCTTTGGACGCCACTTGAAGGAAGTCACTAGATACCTGAACATCGGAATACCAAGCTTCACCGGAACCTAGAACGCCACACTACCAGAAGAGGAGCGTTGGATGATTCAAGTTCAAGTTCCAGGAAGTACGTTCATGCCCGTCACTGAGCCCATAGAGTTTTCCTTTGATGCACCAACCTGGAGTCTAGGAAAGAGCATGGCAGCCCACATCACCATGGGACGCATTGGAGAAGTTTACCACAAGGAGCTTAAGGATACCATTTACCAGATTTGTGGGCACCGAGATGAGCAATGGGAGATGATCAGTACCAAGAAGGATAGATCAATTACAGCTTTCATTAGGAGTTGAACCAACACATTCGTCGCCAGGAGAACCAAATGTGCACATGCATGATAGATCTGAAGAAGGCATTGACCAAGATCACAGAGTTGGAGGAAGAACTCAAGTCTACGCGCGATGGATATGAGGAGGAGATCGCCACGTTGTTGGAGAAGAATGACGACCTGGAAAAGAAGATCGGAGTATTCATGGGAGACCCAGCACCAGGAGGAGAAGACGATGATTGCGCTTGCCCGGATAACTACATCATCATCGACGACACCGACTCGGACCCCAGTGAAGATGACTTTGTTGATGAAGCTGGAGCAGATATCATGGAGTCTTCCACCGATCAAAATTTCTAGTAGACCACCATAATCAGTAGTAGTATTCCCCCATGTATATAGTATAGTCCGAGCACTTTGTGATGATAGTTAGATCGATTGTATGCCTTGTTTGAATTGATTTGAGTGATATTGATTGTGTTTGTCTCATGTGCATATGGGTAGTGTTCTCTCTCTAGACCTCATTCTATTCTAAATTCTCATCTTTTCTAAACCCATCAGATGCCTCCGAGACGCGACACCGGATTTGTTTTCCCACCGGAGATCACTCAGTTGATTCAGCAGCAGAATGTCTTGATGCAAGCACTAGTACAGAACCAAGGCAACAACAACAACAACCCACCACCACCACCACCTGTTGATCATTTGACCCATTTCTTGAGGCTAAATCCGCCGGTGTATTCCAGTAGCACCAAGCCGATTGTTGCAGATGATTGGCTCCGCAAAGTTGGAAGGGAGTTGACCACTGCAGGATGCACAGATGTGGAGAGAGTGCGTTTTGCCGCACATCAGGTTGATGGACCCGCAGCATCATGGTGGGAGAATTACACAGCCACTCACCCCATCGACACTGTCACATGGGACCAGTTTCAGCAAGCTTTCCGTACTGCCCATGTTTCAGCAGGACTATGGCCATGAAGAAGCGTGAGTTTCGCAACTTACGCCAAGGAGGATGCACCGTAGGCCAGCATGTGGAGGACTTTAGTAAGTTAGCACGTTATGCCTCATATGACGTTGCTACAGATGCAGCCAAGCAGGAGAAGTTTCTGGAAGCGCTGAATGATGAGCTGAGCATGCAGTTGATGGTAGCAACCTTCAACAACTACCAGGAGTTGGTAGATAGAGCTCTCATGATTGAAGGGAAACAACAGCAGATTGAAAGCCGCAAGAGGAAGTATGGACAAGGGAAGTACAATTCTGGAGCTCATCAGAAGCCACGTTTTACCCCGAATTCGGGAGGACCTTTTCAGCATACCCATGGAGCAGGAGGTTCGCACAACCATAGTCAACCCAAGAATGGTAATGGGAATGGAGGAAGCAACGGATAGAACCGTACCAACCCATCGACCCCAGCTAAGAGAGATCTGAGCCAAGTCACTTGCTACAAGTGCCAGAAGACTGGACATTATGCTAATGAGTGTCCTGAAGCTAAGAATGGAAATGGCAATGGAAGCTCTGGGAAGAAGCCCAACCCTTTAAACAAAGGACATGTGAACCACGTTAGCGTGGAGGAGGTTGAAGCCCAGCCAGATGCAGTAATAGGTAAGTTCTTGGTTAAGTCATTTACTGCACTCGTTCTTTTTGATACTGGTGCATCGCATTCATACATATCAAGGGGATTTGTGGATAAGTATAAATTGCCAACCCAAGCCCTTAGGTCACCCATGTTAGTAAGCTCGCCAGGAGCAGAGTATATGGCTAGTCTATGGTGTGATCGGTTACCATTAAGGATTGGTAACTACGTGTTTCCCTCGGACCTAATAGTATTGGAATCGCAAGGACTGGATGCGATATTAGGCATGGATTGGTTATCGAAGTATGAAGGGAACATTGAATGCGCTAGTAAGTCGATTTTGCTTACCACCCCAGAAGGAAGAAGGATCAAGTATGTATCCCGGCATGTGCCGAAGAGGACTCAGGTGAATTCTTTATCAGGAGTTGTACAGGAGGAAGTACCAGTGGTGAAGGATTTCCATGACGTATTTCCAGAGGAGTTGCCAGGCATGCCACCGGATAGAGACATTGAGTTTTTGATTGAGCTTTTGCCAGGCACAGGGCCAATATCTAAGAGACCGTACAGGATGCCCGCAAAGGATTTGGAGGAGATTAAGAAGCAGATTAAGGAGTTGCTGGATAAAGGCTATATTCGCCCAAGTTCTTCACCTTGGGGATCGCCAGTGCTTCTAGTGGAGAAGAAGGATGGATCGTTAAGGATGGTTGTTGATTATCGAGGACTGAATGAAGTGACCATAAAAAACAAGTACCCACTGCCGATGATCAATGATCTGTTTGACCGCTTACAAGGAGCTAAGGTATTTTCAAAGATCGATCTGCGGTCAGGATACCATTAGTTGAAGATTCGAGAGAAGGATATACCTAAGACGACTTTTACCATTAGGTATGGGCTGTACGAGTATACTATTATGTCATTTGGTCTGACTAACGCACCTGCCTATTTCATGAACCTGATGAACAAGGTGTTTATGGAGTTTTTGGATCAGTTCGTCGTGGTGTTCATTGATGATATTTTGGTCTACTCCAAGAATGAAGAGGAGCATAAGGAACATTTGTGTTTGGTACTTGAGTAGCTCAGAGAACATCAGTTATACGCCAAGTTCAGCAAATGTGAGTTTTGGTTGAAGGAAGTTGGATTCCTCGGACATGTTATATCCGGAGAAAGAATAGCAGTAGACCCCACCAAAGTCGACACTGTGACAAACTGGGAATCACCCACATCAGTTGGAGAGATCCGGAGTTTTCTTGGACTTGCAGGATACTACCGGAGATTCATTGAGAATTTCTCGAGGATTGCTAAGACCATGACGGAGCTGTTGAAGAAGGACACCAAGTTCAACTCGACTGAGGAATGTGAAGCTAGTTTCCATGAGTTGAAGAAACGTTTGGTTACATCACCAGTGTTGATTCTGCTAGATCAGCGCAAGGATTATGAAGTATACTGCGACGCTTCTCGTCAAGGACTTGGAGCAGTGCTTATGCAGGAAGGAAGAGTTGTTTGATATGCTTCACGACAGCTTAAACCCCATGAGATGAATTATGCTACACATGATTTGGAGTTAGCAGCCGTAGTACATGCGTTGAAGACATGGAGACATTTTCTCATCGGAAACCACTGTGAGGTGTACACGGATCACAAGAGTTTGAAATACATCTTCACGCAGGAGGAGTTGAATCTCAGGCAAAGGAGATGGTTGGAGCTCATAAAGGATTATGATATGAGATTGCATTATCACCCCGGAAAGGCTAACGTAGGAGCAGATGCGTTGAGCCGCAAGAGCCAAGTCAACACACTCATGACCGGAGAGTTACCGAAGGAATTAGCCGAGGATCTTCACGAGCTATGTTTGGAAATAGTTCCGAGAGGCTATGTTGCAGCATTGGAGATACAGTCTACTCTGATGGATAAGATCAGAGAAGCTCAGAAGACAAACAAGGAGATTGCCGGAATAAAGGAAAGGATGAGCAAAGGAAAAGCCAAGGGATTTCGTGAGGACGAGCACGATACCTTATGGTTTGAGGACCGCGTTTATGTGCCTAATGACCCGGAGATTAGGAAGTTGATTCTGCAGGAGGCTCATGACTCGCCGTATTCGTTTCACCCAGGAAATACCAAGATGTATTTGGATTTGAAGGATACTTTCTGGTGGACCGGAATGAAGAAGGATATTGCGGAGTATGTAGCAGTTTGTGATGTATGTCAGAGAGTGAAGGCAGAGCATCAGAAGCCACCAGGATTGCTACAGCCATTGCCGATACCCGAATGGAAGTGGGATAAACTAGGCATGGATTTTATCACGGGATTGCCCAGGACTCGTTCAGGCTATGACTCAATATGGGTTGTAGTCGATCGTCGGACGAAGGTAGCTCATTTCATCCCAGTGAAGACCACTTACACCAGTGCTAAGTTGGCAAAGATATACATGACCAGAATCGTATGTCTGCATGGAGTTCCGAGGAGCATTGTATCAGATAGAGGAACCCAGTTTACCTCAAAGTTCTGGCATCAGTTACATGAAACTTTGGGTACCAGGCTAGAATTCAGTACAGCCTTTCATCCACAGACAGATGGACATACCGAGAGAGTCAATCAGATTCTGGAGGACATGCTGAGAGCTTGTGCGCTAGATTATGGATCTAGTTGGGACGATAACTTGCCATATGCAGAGTTCTCTTACAACAACAGTTATCAATCCAGTTTGAAGATGGCCCCTTTCAAAGCTTTGTACGGAAGGAGGTGTAGAACACCATTGTTATGGGACGAAGTTGGAGACCGCCAGTTGTTTGGACCAGATTTGATTAAGGAGTCTGAACAGAAGGTGAAGTTGATCCGCGATAGGCTCAAGGTAGCCCAATCCAGACAGAAGAGCTATGCTGATTCAAAATGTAAGGAGACAGTTTATGAAATCGGAGACAGAGTTTATCTTCGTGTATCTCCACTTCGGGGAGTTAAGCACTTTGGAGTTAAGGGAAAGTTAGCGCCACGTTTTGTAGGACCATACAAAGTTTTGGAGCGTATGGGAGAAGTTGCTTACAAGTTGGAATTACCCGAAGGATTGTCAGGAGTTCACGATGTGTTCCATGTTTCCCAGTTGAAGAACTGCCACGCAGAGATGGCTGATATACCGCTGAGAGATACAATGCCACTGGAGGCAATTCAGTTGGATAGTGATTTGACTTATGAGGAGAAACCAGTCAAGATTCTTGAGTATGCCAGCCGAGTCACCCGCAGCAAGGTTATCAAGTTTTGCAAAGTTCAGTGGAGCCACCATACCGAGGATGAAGCCACCTGGGAGCGAGAGGAAGATCTACGGAAGGACCACCCTCACCTATTTTCTAGCCAGCCCGAATCTCGAGGGCGAGATTCATCTTAAGGGGGGTAGGTTTGTAACATCCCAAATTTTCAATTTGGAATGTTATACATTAGATCATCATTGCATGTCATATTTTATTGCATTTTGGTTTGATCCTAGAAATTCTACGCAACTCAAGGACCCACGGAGAGAGTTGGGGATTTCGTTATTTTCATATTTGGGTTTTCTCAAATTTTGAAAATAGGATCATTTGATTTTATTCATTTTATCTTCAATTATTTCATTTATAAAAATAAGAGAGAGGGAATAAAATGACTTTCCCAAAAATAAGAAATATTGAGGATTTAATAAAAAAATCAAATCTTATTTTATTTGGAGTTTTGCTATTTTATTTGAATTTAGGAAAATTGCACGTTTTTCAAATTTACATTTTAGGGCCAAGAAAATGTTCATCTTGTTCTAAATATTTTATTTAAATGGTGAAAAATTTATTTTGGCATTTTTAGAATTTTATTTATTTTCTAGAATTTTTCTCAATTTCGGCGGAATAGTTTAAAAAAAAACTCCCGCGCGCCCGACTGGGCCGAAGCCCAGCCGAACCAGGCCGGCCCGCCCGCGCCACCGCCTTCTGCCGCCGTCTCCGGATCGGAGACCGCCGCCGCCGCCCGAGTCCGGGAGGAGCACACCTCCCGAGGCGCCCCCTTCCGCAAGCCGCGCCGCCCCCTCCTCCTTAAATAGCCGCCCCTCACCCCGCCACCCCGCCGCCTCCGGGAAAGCCGCCGCCGCCGACACCCGCAGCCCCGCCGCCCCACGCCGCCTCCTGTCGCCCCACCGGAGCCGCCGGACTTCGCCGGAGCCCCGAGCCGAGGTAGCCGCCGGCCCCCCGGTTTTCTGAAGAAAACCGGTTCGGTTTTTTTAGAAAACCCTAGGTTTTTTAGATCGGTTTTGTTTTTTTTCGGTTTTCTTATTTAGCGAGCGTTCGCTCGTTCGTTCGTTTTAACGAACGCGTTCATCGTTTAGTTACAGTTAACGAACGTCCGTTCGTTAAACTGTTCGTCAGTTTTTCTTTTTCTCGGATTTTCCGCGATTATTTCTGATCGCGATTTCCGATCTATTTTTTGTTTTGGTTTAACTTTTCGCTCGTTTGTCAGAATCAGGCGATTCAAGTGCCTAGAGTTTCGTCTCGAACCCCTCTTTCTGTTTAACCAACTCAAATAAGTTTTTGCTACTGGAAAATTTGACTTAGGTCCAGATTAGTAAACGAAGCTTGTTTCTTTCGCCGTTTGACTTTCGTTGCTTCGTTTGATTTGATTCATTTTGCAAACCGGATTTCTTAAGTTGAACTTTCTGGTTAGATCTCTTATTTGAGTTTTACCTGTGCATTAGACGAGTACTTATTGTATGCTTGTTTGTTTGCGATAGAGTACCCGGAGTGCGCCGCTTGCTACTTCGAATCCCTAGGTTTCACGGATCATCAGCAAGGCAAGTAACACTTTGATCATACCTCTTTTCATACCTAGTTTTATTGCATTAGATCAATCCTCAAACAATTGCATGATTAGGATCTGATTAAATTGTGGGTTGGGAAGTAGCTGATGAGGTAGAACCTATTGCCCTGTTTATTACCAAACCCTTGGGAGTTACTTCTACGTTTGCTTATATTGCTATGCTATGCTAGTAGACGTGGATTGGGTGAGTGTATCCATGACAGATGTGAGATTGTTAATTAATGGTTCAATTTAAGGTGGCTACTTAAACACACAACTGGGTGGATTGAGGCACCTGGGTATTCCAGCGATTGCCTGTTTTCTTATGGACCGCCACCCAGGCTCAAAGGGATCATGAGATTATTCATGCTAGAAACTTCCGTGTGCAGCCACAAGCTATTATGGGCTCTAGCATAGTTGATTAAGTTGTGTGAACTCTTACAGTGGTAGACTAGCAGATGTAGGGGTTGTAGGTGGTACTGTCTACCCGATCGTAAGGTGCAAATGCTTCTGAAAGACTATGTCTCGGTCATCCGTTTCTCAAACATCATGTAGTGCGAGAATCCCAACGGAGGAGATCGAGTCTTGTGGGGAAAAGTGCGCAAACCTCTGCAGAGTGTATGAACTAATCATGGTTAGCCGTGTCCCCGGTTATGGACAACTTGAGTATCTAGTACTTGGATTATCATGTGAATCTCATCATGTTACTTTAATTAATTTTGTTGGGATTAATGTTGAAATTAATTGGGATTGAGATGGTGTCACCCATTCTCAATGTTTAACAACCACCACGATAGTTAAATAAAATTTATTCCTTTGCAGTAGGGAAAAATTGGCTTTTCGCAAAACTGTAACCATAGAGCTTTCCACCAGCCAAATATGCATGTAGTATAGCATTATTCTGTTCATTACTCTCTATGTGTTACATTGCCAGCATATTCCATGTGCTGACCCGTTTTCGGGCTGCAACGTTTCATGTTGCAGACTTTTCAGATGACGAGTAAGGTGCCCTAGGTCGTGGTTCTATACTCAGTGATGCCGTTGGAGTTGATGGACTCGCTTATCTTCCAAGTCTTCCACTGTTATCGTTTTTAGATGGCCTTAAGCCATATTTATTGTATTAAGTTCTCTTTTGAGACATTCGAGGTAATAAGTGTGTGATTGCTACTCTGTTATAAATCCTTCGAGTATTGTGCGTGTCAGCATTACTGATCCAGGGATGACACTGATACACAGAGACTTGATCGTCTGAGGTCTGGTCGCTACAAAATTTGCCGGCTGCCGTTGGAGATGCTCTTTATGCTGGAAATAATAGAGTGACATCCAATCCATTTGAGTTAATTGCCTGTATGATTGTCCCTCTATAAAAAGTTAATTGCATGTACAGTGTACACGTGACTTGCAGGGTGGCTACAGCTTCGTAGAGAAAGTTAAAAAGAAACAAGTTCATCCTTAATCTTGTATTCTAAGTACTCTGTGGGTTCCACTGTCAGTACAGTAGCGAAAGAAGTATATATTAAATAAGTAGAGTAATATATAATATAAAAATATAAAGTTAAAAGACAGAATTCGAACTCATGTCATCGCGTTGCGAGCATCCGGCGCTAACCAGCCCAGCACATTTTTGTTGTAGACCATGCTAGAGATATATCTCCATGCCTACTCTTATATATACTCCATTTGTTCCTAAATATTTGTCTTTTTCAGATTTCAAATGGACTACCACATACGGATGTGTATGTAGACATATTTTAGAGTGTAGATTCACTCATTTTGCTCCGTATGTCTTTTCAGGAAGGGGTCAGATTTGTCCTTGATTTATTTCTGAGGTATCAGATGGCACTGCACCGCCAACAAAAGAGGGTAACATCAAAATTATGGACTACTTTTTTGAGTATGTTGGTAAGGTCCGGTCATAGTCACTTGTTGAAATCTCTAAAAAGACAAATACTCCCTCCGTCCGGAAATACTTGTCATCAAAATGGATAAAAGGAAATGTATCTAGACGTATTTTAGTTTTAGATACATCTCTTTTTATCCATTTTGATGACAAGTATTTTCGGACGGAGGGAGTAGAAAACAGAGTTGGTGATGATGGTATGCGTGCCATCCTGCAATATAGGCCGTCGGATTTATATCTAACGGATAGGAAAGAAACTATGGCAATTTTGCAAAAATATACCCACACGTCTCTCCACGTTCGCAAATAAGGCCTTCCCTCGTTCAACCTTTTCTCTCACAAGATAAACTACTCATACAAATGCATCTTGATGTTCCGTGCAACGCACGGGCAGCTAGCTAATTTCTTTTAAAATAGTTGCTGCGATAATTGGGTTGAAGTGATATATTTTATGTCTGCCCCGAATGATTTCAGATTCACTAGTAGTAACAAAGAAAAGGTTGCCTTGTTAATTAACAGAAAACAGGGTGAAAACTATCACATGAGGCCGGTAAAAACAAGGCACACTGGGTTCAGCGTCATCGTCACTACAGCTGTGCGCGTGCGAGAAGTCTACATATCGAGGGGGCTACCGAGCGAGGCACCGAGACACAATGTTTGAGAGAGAAACCAATTGACAGATTATGATCAGATCGAGTTGTCACCCTTCTGCTGTCATTGTTGGGGGGGAGGGGAGAAAGACGTATTGAGAGTGTGCGCGGTAGGCACAGAGGCACAACTAGCCAGTGTGTGTGTGTGTGTGTGTGTATGTGTGTGTGTGTGTTTGAAAGAGGAGTAGATAGATTATTATCAAGATCGATGTGCCACCCTACTCCTTCGGTGCCGGGTAGTGTGTGTGTGTGTGTGTGTGTATGTTTGAGAGAGAAGCCAGTCGATAGATTAGTATCAAGATCGAGGTGTCACCCTACTCCTTCAGTGTTGGGAAGTGTGGGTGTGTGTGGGGGGGGGGCAGTGACACTCACATATCTCTACTCTTATAAAAAAACAGAGTTGGTGATGATGGTGTTCCTGCCATCCTGCAATATAGGCCATCCGATTTATATCCGACAGACAGGAAGAAAACTATGGCAATTTTGCAAAAAGATACCCACACCCCTCTCCGCATTTGCAAATAAGGCATTCCCTCGTTCATCCTTTTCTCCCACAAGATAAACTTCTCATACAAATGCATCTTGATGTTCCGTGCAACGCATGGGCATCTTGCTAGTAGGGAGAAGGAGTTTGTGTGACACATATCTAGCTATATTAAAGGGATAGGTAGATAGCATATGTGTGAGAGACATTATTATACTTTGAGACATTAGTGGCTGTGGGTGGGCGGAATTAAAGGGGTGGGCATGTTAGACATAGAGAGCGTGTGTGTTTCTGTGTGAGAGACTTGTAGGACAGGGTAGAAAGACGAATTTAACCCTGACGGAGGGAGAGAAATACACGAAGTGCGCGTGTGTGATTCCGATGCCCACAGGGAAATGAGATATGTATGCGTGTGAGAGAGATTGCACAATTCATTCATGTATCACTATCTAGCGATCGTGGGCGTGCATCGCTTGAACATAAGTCAATATCTACTTCGTATCGTGGCCAAAGGTACAATATCGATTCAACGCTATAAAGATTGGACACTCACATATCACATTTTTTCTATTTAAATAAACCTTTTCAGTTGTGCATGCCAAAGTTACAGTGATGTTTCTTCAAACAACCAATGTAGCTATCATGTATATGCACCATTGTTACTCTTGCATTCAAATTCATTAGTCTTGGATGATTTAAGTTTCTATTTTGAAGTAATATATGTAATATTCATATATGAATTCAACGGGTACGCAATTTATGAAATGGAGGCTTTGTAATCATATGAGGTAACACTTTTAAGTAGCTGACTACAATATCCATTTCTTTTTGTGCGCCTCTACACTAACACGTCAATGCATTATGTTTAAAGTAAATAACCAATGGCACTAAATTATCTATTTACATGAGAAATACATAGGTTGAGCGTTTGATCCCTTTTTTTGTGAACGCGCCACTACACCCGGACGATTGGTCGCGCCCGTGTGAACGTCCAAGTTATCGACGCATCATCCCGAGTTATTGTCTTTTTTTCTGGGGTGGACTTCACACCAGTTATTAACTGCTGACGCGTGCTCCGTGTACACAGTCTAGCATGACCTTCCCGCTAGCACGGTCCAAAATTAGTTGAAACTGGATACAAATGATCCCGCGGACGGCAAAATCTCCCGCCTCCTTCTAAAATTTCCGCCACCTTAGTCTTTAGCATGCGAAATCCCCCTTTTGTCCTTGGTGCACGGAGACCAACAGTTACAATACCGCCCTCATCTACATGATAGGTCGGGGCTGCTTTGGTAACTTCTGGTTCCCCCACTACACGGCACCCCCATTTCCTCTCCCCCTCCCGCAAAAATGACTAACTCCACAGCACCAGAGCATCTTACATCACGCCGTCCGTACTTCATCGCCCTTTGTCCCCTCCCCTCTCGAAACCCTAGACTGCTCATCCACCGACGTACCATAGCCCATTCACTGCCAGCGGCGTCCACCTCACCGGATCTGCTTCTGCGGCCGCATCTACCCCTCCCACCTCCCCTAGAAATAAGTAGACTGCTCATCCACCACTGTACCACAACCCATTCAGCGCCGGCCTTGTCCATGGCGCCGGATCTGCTTCGCCGGTACTCTCGTCAACCGCCGCGCATCTGCAGCGGCTTATTCGTACTCCCCACCGGAGACGCTTCGTCCACACCCCCCGGAGCCGCCCCACCGACGCCCCCGTCGACGGCCTCTGATCCTCTTTGCCGACACCTTCCTCAACCCTACCGGAGCCGCTTCGCCGACACGTTCCTCAACCCTACCGGAGGCGCTTCGCCGCACCATCGTCAACCCTACCGGAGTAGCTTCGCCTATACCATTCTCAACCCTACCGGGGCCACTTTGCCAACTCACAAGTCCACGGCCTCAGATCCGCTTCCTCGCACCCTCATCCAACCTACCGGAGCAGCTTCTGACGCCCCGTCCACGGCCGCAGATCCGCATCGTCGACACCACCCTTAACCCAACCACCGGAGCAGCTTCTGACGCCCCGTCCACGGCCGCAGATCCGCATCATCGACACCAT
>NC_057808.1:330371572-330383839 GCF_018294505.1 Triticum aestivum | reverse complement strand
TGACACCATCCTTAACCCAACCACCGGAGCAGCTTCTGACGCCCCGTCCACGGCCGCAGATCCGCATCGTCGACACCATCCTTAACCCAACCACCGGAGCAGCTTCTGACGCCCCGTCCACGGCCGCAGATCCGCGTCGGCGACACCATCCTTAACCCAACCACCGGAGCAGCTTCACCTACGCCCTCGTCCACGGCCACAGATCCGCTTCGCCCACACCGTAGTCCACCCTATCGGAGCCGCTCCACAAACACCCTACTCGACGGTTCTAGATCTCCTTGCCAGACCCCGACAACCAGCGCAGCGTCATCACCCTCGACGTTTCTAACCTGATTCACACCGTCTGGAGAGATGCCAAGCACCCGCCACGGCCTAGGTACTTGTCACCTTTAAACCCGTCCAGCATCACCTGCTCGATGTACTTCAAATATACTAACCGGTCGCTGTTACCTGTTATGCAGCTGGCAAAAACTACAAGGACGATGTTTCTTATGGATCTAACAGCTTGGCCAACCAAGATCCTTGACCGAGGCATTGCTATGATCTTGTAAGCGCGTCTCTCTCTCTTGTATTGTTCTGTGCCTGCCAGCGTGCTTTGCTAGGATTTTCGACCAGTAATCCCTTTGTGCAGACAATGATTTCTACTACTGGCTGCTAAATTAGATATGTAGATGTCATACATGATACTACCTCGTACCTCCGTTCCTAAATATAAGTCTTTCTAGAGATTCCACTATAGGCTACATACGGAGCAAAATGAGTGAATCTACACTCGAAAATGCATCTATATACATCTGTATGTGGTCCATACTGGAATCTCTACAAAGACATATATTTAGGAACAGGGGGGTACATTACACAAAATCGTAGGTGGCATGTAGGAATTCCAGTGCACTACATTAGGCTCCCTTAGAGTGCCTGCTAGTCCAGCATACAGAGTCATGGCTAGTTTATGGTACGCACACAATCGTTAATTGGTGGTTTAAATATGCGCAAGGGATATGCAATGTAGTATCATGTAGAGATGTCTGAAATTAGCCGTGTCAACTTGCAGATAGGGTTACACAATGAAAAAGTACAAGATGTATCTGGCAATTTCATGGAACATCGCAAAAAAAGGAGAGGCAACGGTGAGCCTATACAGTGTGCTATGGTACGTCACTCCTCCATTGCAATCATCGTGACATGTTATTTGTATGCCAGTTCTATTAGCCAAGTTTCTTAGGGACAGTTATTACGAGTTATCCTAAGAAAATAAGCACCTGTGAATATAAGCTCCATGTAATAAGCCAACCAATTCTTTTCATTGCGTTTTTAGCTTATCTTTGGTATGATCAATGGAAAGTCTAGGTTGCATTATATTTTTTTCATTTTGCTGCCCATATGGAAATTAATTTGACTTGCAAACATCACAAATTGAACCCAGTGCAGTAATTAATATGATAGGAAAACAGACCATCACTATTTGCTCAAAATGCAAATACAAAGATACCATCTACTTGGCACAATCTACTTTGGTCAATGTTTTCCATAGAGATCCCATTGCCTAATTTAAACGAAGAACGCATGACCCACATTTAAATGAAGAACAATTATTTATTGAAATTTGATGGTCCAAGTGGCTGGTTATTATCGTATAGCAGCACCACCTGAAAGCATCATATAGCAGCAGCAGCTCATAGCAACTCATCATACAGCAGCAGCAGTCTGCAATTCATCATATACCAGCAGCAGCTCATAGCAATTCATCATATAGCAGGAGCAGGAGCAGCTCATAGCAATTCATCATATAGCAGCAACAGGAGCAGCTCATAGCAATTCATCATATAGCAGCAGCAGGAGCAGCTTGTAGCAACTCATCATATAGCAGCAGCAGTTCATAACAATTCATCATATAGCAGCAGCAGCTCATAGCAACTCATCATGCAGCAGCAGCAGCTCATAGCAATTCATCATATAGCAGCAGCAGGAGCAGCTCATAGCAATGCATCATATAGCAGCAGCAGAAGCAACTCATAGCAATTCATCGTATAGTGGATCAGAATGAAAATTTGGCAAAAAATCAGAGGAGATCCTCAGCTTGTTGGATGAGCTCATCCTTCAACAGCACCTCAAGGCCATGGCCTGGGAGGAGGGGAGGGGGAATACGGTGCCTTCTGCCACAGTGTGGCATCAGCCGTAGTTGTGCAGCACCTGCTGGAGTAGTGCATTGGACGAACCACAGTGGAGCAGCTGCTGGAGACCATGAGAATGAGGGGCGGCGCCAGAGGGAGGAGCAGCCAGGGAGATTTGCCCCTACCCGCCGGCCATGTAGCCTAGCTGGACATAGCATCGTTGAGGACCAGGCCAGATGGGACCAGTGGCGACGGCTCACTGGAGGAACCCTAGTGCTGCAGGCAGGGGATCGAGGTAGAAGGAAAGGGGAGAGGAGATGCAAGCGGGCAGGGCAATGAATGCTTGTGTGTTTGTTTTTACTTGAGGGTCAGGTGTGACACGGGCGTCAGCAGTTGCATTTTGAGTGTAATATAGGCAGACAACAGAGTCATTTCACTATTCCCCTTCCTTCAATTTTTAGTGAGGTTCTACCCGAAACACCCCCCTCCAAAGCGACATTAGTTAAGCCCAAGCCCATAACTCAAAAATGACTTCTTTACATCTTTTATGGCTTATTTTGACAATATGCCCTGAAAAGGCGGAATCGAACTAGTCCTTAACCTGCAATTCAATTGTGCGTGCAATGATGAATCACTCCTGCCTGCTATCTGTACATTTAGGCATCATCATACATGGCATAACCTAATACATGTGCATTCCATTGTAGAATCTGGAATATGCAATGTTTATGTTAGTTCATACGTTGCACATGATGTTTAAATGCCCCTTAAATCTGGTCAGTCAAGTGATGGTCTTTAAGCCTCCTTCTTTGCTTCTTTTCTTGATATGTAAGATTTGCTCACACATCTGTTCAATTGATTGTTTGCATCAGCCAGCCATACTAGGACTGTTTGCTTTGATTACTTGCTGTTCTTGACCTAACACTCTAATAGAGCTTGTCAACGATTTAAACACTAAGGGCTGCTGTAGTGGGGCCTTGTCTAACTCATAGGTGACATAAAGGTTTGGCTGTACACTACAGTAGGCTCTCCAAGAGTACCTGGAGATCCAGTTCGAAGGTATGCCTAGTTTTTACATAGTGCAGACATAGTAAATGCTCATTTCATTGTGTGCAAGTGCAAGAGATGCGGCATGTTTCATTATGTGGTGTTGTTTTGTTATAATCTCATCCTTTTGTGTTCACAGACTGGAAATTATGCATATTTATCTTCCAAGGAGACGAGTAACTAGTTTGTGTCACCTTGCAGAGGGGGTGCAATGAAGATAAGATTGAGGATTTCCAAGTACAAGATGTTAGGAAGGAGCCTTGCAAGAGAAGTAGGAGCTGCACTGAGCCTCTTCAACCTGCTAAGGTAAGTCACTATGCAACTCAACAGTTCAATTCCTTGTTTGTTTCAGGCATAGTTAATTTTCTCTTTTCAATTGCTTTATTTGTCCTCAGTTAATGAGATGCCCAAATAATCATGCCTGATGTTCGGTACTTGTATCACTATTAGTTGACATAATTAAAGGCCTTACCATTTAATTACTCTACCGAAGTGTGCCTGAAGCTTTGAAGTCTATTAACCAACTATTATTGCATGAGGCTCACAATCTAGTTTATACTACGCTAATGATTGCATAGTTTTGCCTGCTGTAGTATGTTTGTATGAAACCCTCTGCTGTTCATTATGCTCCCTAAGACTTTAATTGAGGCACAGAATGGCCAACTGCTTGCTTACTTATACGCAACGTGCTGTCTAAATTTGTAACTTGTCTGTGTTTTCGATTGGGCCCCAACATCATGCTCCTCTGGTGAGCTAAGAGGGATTTCTGTATGCAGGCTGCACAGACTATCTTTTTTATAATTTTTAAAATATCACTTGCTTATGCTTCATGACGTGTAACATTTTTTTTGAAAGTGACGTGTAACATTATTGTTAGTCCTGTTTTGCCATGTAGTACAAAATAGTGTCTTGTTCGCTTCACTGTTGTAACTATATTTTTGCCCTAGTCATGTGTACTTACAGAAACATTTCAGGATGAAGTGACATCAACACAAAGATCTGCGAGCAGTGTGGCATGGCCGTTACCGAATGATTATGGATTGGAATTGGAATGTGCTGATGTTCTCGAGCATCAACTAGAGGTGGCAAGACAACGTGTACATGATTGTCAACGTATAATCAACAAGTTGAGACTAGACATGCAGGTATTAGATGCAGGAGTCAAAAAAATGAAACAAGACACTGAGGTAACCATGAAGGAATTGGAGATTTTGCAGACTGAAATTTGTGCTATCTGAATCCGGCTAATCCTATTTTCTGAAGAGATTATAGTTCAAGTGGAGTTAAGTTGATGCGCGTCCATGATGTATGAGCTGTATTTGCCCAGTGTATGTAATTTGCTGTTTGTGTATGCTTTATTATCACCTGTGCCGAACCATAATGCCCAGTGGGTATAATCGGCTGTAATTTCTTTATTATATAGTGTAGGATTATTCTACCTTTCTATGCCTTGATCTCTTTGTTGTATAGTGTATGCTTTTTAGAGGTGATAGTATTGAGTAGGATAATTCTTTGAATATGCTATATCGTTCAAACGGGGGCCAACTCGCCCGACCATGGCCCTTCACGGGCCGTCGGATCCATGGGCCTGCTACGTCTCGTAGGATCCATGGGCCTTCTACGTCTCATAGGATCCATGGGCCTTCTACATCTCGTAGGATCCATGGGCCTTGTACGTCTCGTAGGATCCATGGGCCTTGTACGTCTCGTAGGATCCATGGGCCTTCTACGTCTCGTAGGATCCATGGGCCTTCTACGTCTCGTAGGATCCATGGGCCGCCGACTCATTTATGGGTCTTGTACGGGCCTTTAATGGGCCGTAGACGGGCCTTTAATGGAAATCGTACGTTTTATGGGCTGACCATAACGGGCCGTTAATAGGCCGTATTTGGTGATGCTATGAAAATGGCCCAACAGACTAACGGTCCACAAACGGGCCGACTGTAACGACGGGCTGAATTTGGCCCACAAGCAGAAAATGACAGTAACGGGCCGTAAGTAACCGAATGCTACAAATGAGCCCAAGAATAAATGGGCCCTCAGAAGGCCGAAAGTTAACTTGGCTGGAAACGGCCCAACGGAATAATGGGTCGTTAATGGGTATAAAGTGATACACTGTTCATTACGGGCCAGTTTCACCACGGGCCGTTAATGAGTGTAAAGTAATACATTGTTCATTACAGGCCAGTTTCAGCACGGGCCGCTAATGGGCCAAGAGTTACAAAGGGCCTCATATGGGCCGAAAGACGTCATGGGCTATACATGGGCCAGAAGTGAAAACGGGTTGGAATCATATTGGATGGCCCAAATGACGCTACTGGGCCTAATTCGGATAGGGCGTAACGGGCCTTGGGTTAGCGGGCTGTAAATGGGCTATATGCGAACATGCCGTTAACAGGCTTTCCATGGGCCGGCCCGCCAGCTTTTGACCAAGTCAAACAGGCCGGCCTTTTCACAGGAATGGGCCACTGTTTGGGCCGTGCCACGTGTCGACGTATCATAGGCGCCTTCTGTCCAGTGAGTGGATGACATCTATCCCAACGATGAGCCGACACGTGTTTCCTCTAGCCAATGATGATTTTACACGTGGAAAATCCCCATTGGTCGGGGCTGTTAACGGGTTATCGGATCCAAAACCCGACCCGATAGCTTAACGGCGTTCCGTTACGGTGGATGCCACGTGTCGGTCACCCTTGACGAAAGCACTTCTGTGACGCGCGATTTATCGTCATGGAAGTGGACACTTCCGTGATGATAATTTTGGTAATGTCATGGAACACTTCTACGACAGCACAGGTATGACTATCTTGATTCTGTCATAATTTTGTCATGGATGTACATGCATGACAAAAAACGCGACCTACTGTGACAAACACGTATCACCACGGAAGTGTATTTTTTTGTAGTGACTCCACATGTAACCCGCCCCTTCAACTTATATAAGGAGGGGCAGGGCTCCCCAAAGAGGAACAAGCAAGAAAGAAGAAACAATCTCTAGGGCTAGACACAAAGAGCCGGTTTACCGACGACTCCCTCGTGATGATAATGAGACCTAGCCTCAAACAGCATGTAGGGCTATTACCGGATGATGTTTCCCAGGGCCCGAAGCTGTCTAAATCCTTGTCTTGTGTTGCGTCTCTTGATTCCGCTCAACCCCTCTCAAGCTACCACATAGCTGCGCCGGCCTCGCGACTAAGTCCTGACACTAAGGACATCTATCGTGACCAAACCACGACACACATAGTCTTTGTGATCGGGATCAACGAACCCAGGTGGTTGTGATACATATACTTCTTCTTGTAGAGGACCGTTAAGGAAAGCACTCTTCACATCCATTTGATGTAATGTAAAACCATTGAAAGCAGCATAAGCAAGTAAGATGCGAATGGATTCAAGACAGGCAATGGGGGCAAAGGTCTCATCAAAGTCCAAACCTTCAACTTGTGAGTACCCTTGTGCCACTAACCTTGCCTTGTTACGGATGATTACACCATTCTCATCTTGCTTGTTCTTGAAAATCCATTTTGTTCCAATGACATTGTGCTCTGTAGTTGGCCTCTTGACTAATGACCACACTTGGTTGCGTTCAAAACTGTTCAACTCTTCTTGCATAGCAACGAGCCAATCGTTGTCCATCAATGCATCTTGTACCTTGAGAGGCTCAACACTAGACACAAACGAGAAGTGAGCACAAAAGTTTGTAAAATGTTTATGAGTGACTCTACCTTCCGATATGCCGGTGAGAATTTTGTCAATATCAACACGACCGGCCACTCGAGGCATGATGGAGGTTAAGGTTTCGCGAGGTTCAAATTCATGTCCATCATCCACGTCCTCAACATATGGATCATTAATGTGTGGTGGAAGATCTTCTTCTTCATATTGCATTTGTTGAGGTTCATTATCAATGATTGCACTTTCTTGTTCTTTCCCTTGATGTTGATCTTGTTCTTGAAGATTATCATGAGGAGGAACTTGATCATCTTCTTGTACTTGGACTAAGGGCATTGTTTGAGCACTAGGGGCTTGTGGTGGTATGGGTGTTGAAGTGGTTTGATGATGGGTGAAGCTTCCATCTTCTTCTTCATCATCATGAGGTTCTTCTTCCATTGGAAGAAGTGCACCAACACCCATGGTCAAAATATCTTAAGAATCTTCTTCACCTACATCACTTAGATCAACTTGCTCCCCATGTGAGCCATTAAATTCATCAAACACCACATCACAAGTTTCTACAACACATCCATTGGATTTGTTGTAGACTCTATAGGCGTGAGAGTTTGATCCATAGCCAACAAATATGCCCTCAATGGTTTTGGATTGAAATTTTCCTAACCGTTCTCTTCTGTTGAGGACGAAACATTTGCACCCAAATACACGAAAGTACTTGACATTTGGCTTGTTCCCAGTTAGAAGCTCATATGGGGTCTTTTCCAATATAGTGTGGAGGAAGAGCCGGTTTGATGCATGGCATGCAGTGTTGACAACCTCAGCCCAAAAACTATGTGGAGACTTGTATTCATCCAACATGGACCTTGCCATCTCCACAAGTGTATGGTTCTTCCTTTCGGCTACACCATTTTGTTGAGGAGTGTATGGAGCTAAATATTGATGCTCAATCCCTTCATCACTAAGAAATTCTTCCAAGGTGTAGTTCTTGAACTCAGAGCCATTATCACTTCTTATTGCCAAGATTTCTTTGTCAAACTTGCGTTGTGCTTGCTTGAGAAAATCAATGAAGGTGATCTTCGTCTCGTCCTTGGACTTGAGGAAGAAGACCCATGTATATCTTGAATAATCATCAACAATGACAAGCCCATACTTTTTTCCCACCAAGACTATCCCATGACGGAGGCCCAAAAAGATGCACATGGAGGAGCTCCAAAGGCCTTGAAGTACACACAATATTCTTGGGTGGGTGCTTTGATTGATGTTGCTTCCCGGCTATGCATGCACTACACACACGATCTTTCTCAAAAGAGACATTGGTTAGTCCAAGGATGTGATTACCCTTTAAGAGATCTTGATGATTTCTCATGCCGACATGGGCTAGCCGGTGATGCCATAGCCACCGCTTGTCGGCCTTGGCCATTAGACAAGTTGCATGGAATGTGCTCTCTTTTGAGAAATCAACCGTGTAAAGGTTGCCATCCAACTCTCCAACAAAAGCCACTTCGAGAGTATCTATCTTAAAGACTTTCACATCCGTTAGTCCAAAGAGTGTATCATAACCAACAGAAGCCAATTGGCGAACAGAAAGCAAATGGTATTTAAGGGATTGGACAAGCATGACATTTGCAAGAGACATGTCATTTGTGATAGCCACCTTGCCCAACCCGAGTACCTGTCCTTTTGATCCTCCACCAAACATAATGCTCATAAATGGTTGAATAGCTTCCATGAAATCGTAGAGCAATTTGCTATCTCCGGTCATATGATTGGTACATCCACTGTCAATCACCCATTTTACTCCATCGGAGAAAGCAACCTTGACCTTGTCAGGAGAGCTTTGGTCCTCTCCATCTTCTACCACGGCCTTTGCCATTAGGCACTTGTGAGTGTTGCCCTTGTAGTCCTTCATATAGTTGTAGGTGACAACATCACCACTCTTGTTGACTAGCCTCAACGTGTTTTGAGAATCTTGAGCAACTCTGGCAACACCACTAACATCATCTGGATCGGATTCTTCATGAGCAACCATTGCTTTCCCATCTCTTTTTTTGAGCTTGGAGTTCGAAGAATTTGGCAACTTCTTCTTGGGAAAGGTCTTGGGAAACCTTGGTTTATCTTCTCTCTTCTCCTAAGGGCACTCGTTGGAGAAGTGGTTGGTTTCTTCACAGTTGTAGCATTTTCTCGCTTTCTTCTTCTGGAATCTTCCCTTGAATTTTCCCGCGCTAAACTTCTTGACAAAGAGAGCAATGTCTTCATATGACGGGCTCTCATCTGAGTCAACCTCATCACCATCATCATCATCATCTTCTTCTTCTTCTTCTTCACTTTTCTCTTCTTCACATACATGCTTGGCCTTCAATGCAAGATTTATCTTTGATGTTGAGGTACCATGCATGGCAAGATGTTTTGTAGCATTTGCCTTTGACTCTTCAAATAGTTGGAAGGTGGATATGATGTCATCCAGAGTCATTTCCTTGAATCCATGGTGTTGTCTTATGTCCCACACCATTTGGTGATGATACAGAGCAAGAGCATGAAGCAACTTATCCACGAGAAATCGCTTAGTCAAGTTGAGTCCATCTTGTGTCTTGTCACATTCACATGACTCGATGTTGGCGGTGAGAGTCATGAGACGCTCAAGAAGTTGCTTGAGGGATTCACCTTTCTTCATGCAAAAGTTTTGCAATTGACCCTTGGCAATTTAATATTGAGCAAGCCGGAGAGTGGAGGTACCGGTCTTGGTTCTCAAAATGCTATCCCATAATTCCTTGGCACTTGTGATATGTATGTATGGTCTCCTTTGCTTGTCAGTCATACCTCTTCTTATGCACATGGTTGCTGTGTCGTTGATAATCTTGTCATATACCTCTCTTGCAGTAAGATTCTTCGGGTCAACAGCTTGGTAGCCATATTCCAAGATCCCCAACATTTCATCATTTCCATATCGAAGATGATCCTGCATAGCAACTCTCCACAAAGCAAAATCGGTAGTGTCATCAAGTAAAGGAGGTTTGCATTGAGGGTTATACTTAGGTTTCTCTATTTGAGGTCTTGCATAAAGCCAAGGAACACTGGAGTGTTCATTGCTAGGAGGTTGTTGGCCAAGTGAAGGAGTAGCACTGGTGCGCGTCGGTCCTAAACAAACAGTTTAAAACCCCTTTCCACGACAGCATTTGGAACCGTCGCCAAGTGAGTGTGGGCGATAGGGGGTCCTTCCCACACGACCCAGAAAACGTTGGGGATAGGGCCCCTACAGTACTCCTACTCGTTTCTGCTCGCATTGCCATCGCAGTCGGTATTATGTGGTGCTACGTTTACGATGTGCGGCCCATCACAAACGGTTCACTATTATAGAACGTGTATGATGCGCGGCCCATCACAAACGGTTCACCGTTAAGAAGATTAGCTAATCGTTGTACGAGTGTCGGACAGGATTACGAAACATCGGACCGTCGTAACATCATCGTACATGACAACTATCGCACACGCTATTCTGTGGTGCAACGTTTACGATGCATACTTCATCAGAAACAGTTCATGGTTGCGAATCGTGTACGATAAGGCAACTAACACAAACGTTTAGTTTGCCCGCACCGTTTGTGATATTGTCTGACACCGCACACGCTTTGCAAACGGCAACTGTGTGCATGCTTGCACACGTTTCCTTTGTGTGAACCGTCTCCGATTATGGTGCATATCGCAAACGTTTGTGTTTTACCAACCGTGTGTGCCGTAACAACCTGGAGAGCATAATTTCACCGTAATTTAATTGCTGCTTTTCCAAATTGTACCGGATTTGGATTTGAATTTGAATGTATGCTACAGCTTTATTCATATCCATCAGGTTCAAACAACCAATGCATTAACCTTTGATGGCCGAACATATGTTCAAGAATTACATAAGAACCAAATAAAGAATGATGAACCACAGTTGTATACTTGTACTATTAAAGACGGTAAAGAAAGAGGCGAAATATATTCTGGTTGCTGAACAAGGTGAAGCGAAATGCCCATATTGTGCTCTCCTCCATGCAGAAGGCACGCACGACTCTAGTCCAACCCCTTGTGATGGCCGACCGCCCATCCTTCACGTTCTTCATGAAAATATCTAGATAATCATCGTGTTTTGGTAGAAATACTTTAACCTTTGCATGCCCACCAATCATGTAGTTTGAGAGGTAATCTTGAGTAAACTGCTTTGGCAACCACTGCAAAGGAAAAGATTCAGACATTGTGATCTAACACAACTCATTATGGGCAGTAAAAAGAAGGCTGCAAAGTTCTTACTTACCATCCTGCAGTTTGCTGTTGTCTTGGATAAAGTGTAAACAAATAGTTGAATTGCCATCTTTGGACCCATTTTACTAACAATCTTCATCAGCTTCCTCACTTGATGCTGGTTCATCGATATCTCATTGCCCCATACGCAGAAAGGGTCGAAACGCGGATCTTTACCAATGACATATGTACCTAAAAGCACCAAGTTAATATTAGAAGCTAAACAACAATTGCACAATGATGTAGTACAACATTCTTTAAAATGAGGGAGGGTGTGTGTGTGTGTGTGCGCGCACGCCAGTGGAGGTTTTGGGGTGTGTGTGTGTGTGGAGGGGGGCGTGGGGTGTTTGAGGAAATGACGCGGGTACTGAAAATTTTACTACGCGGGAGTCAAAGGCGGGAGTGGAATGCCGGGCTATTGAAAATTTTGATGATAGTCCGGAGATAACAACCGTGTGTTATGAAACAGAAAAACCCTCGAGGCAGGAAGATATTTTCTAGGGATGCAGGCGGGATTGGGAACAAGAAACATCGCACACGGTCCGAAGATAACAACCGTGTGTTATGAAACAGAAAAACCCTCAAGGCGGGCAGATATTTTTGAGAGGGGGAGCCTCGTGGAGCCCAATGTACTGTGCGGATGTGTGCGTGACACATGCACCGGCGTGGCACACGGTTAGTTTGAGTGAACCATGTCTGTTGCGACATCCGACTTGTGTAATGTTCATAAATTTGGCGAAAAATGACGCGGGAGAGGGTCAGAACACGAACACACTTGCATGTGGACCAAATTTATGTATCAAAAGGGTGGTTTGATTTTCAAATACCAAATGCAACTTTGATGTGGCACCTCTCTCGCAAAGCGCACGGTATTGCTTGCCCCCCCTCGTGTCGGCACGAAGGGAATCCTAAGCTATGAATGCATGCCCCCTCCCCCTCAACCGAGGTTCACCTATCAAAGTGCAAAGTAGCTAGCAGCCCCCCTCCTCCCTCGTGTCGGCATGAAGGGAATCTTAAGCTATGAATGCATGCCCCCCAACCGAGGTTCACCGTGTCAAAGTGCGAAGTAGCTAGCATCCCCCTCCCTCGTGTCGGCGCGAAGGGAATCCTAAGCTATGAATGCATGCCCCCCAACCGAGGTTCACCTAGCAAAGTG
>NC_057808.1:329997490-330029868 GCF_018294505.1 Triticum aestivum | reverse complement strand
GGCGAGGAGCAGCGGCAGGCGCAGGGCGAGTGCCACGACGCGGCACCGGCGGCTGTGAAGGTGCGCGGGCGGCAGCGGATGCGGTGAGCGCGAGGCGGCGGGCGCGAGGTGGCGGGCGCGCGTGGCCAGCAGGAGTTGGGCGCACCCCGGCGTGTGTGGGCGGCTGCAGAGAAGCGCGGGGATCGGCGTGCACGGGTGGGCGTGATGGCTGTGGGAGGAGGCGGCCGGAGAGGGCGAGGGGAGCACAACGCGGGCATGAGCTGGGTGGTGTTGGGCGCGAGCGGGGCCGTGCACGTGCACCGCGAGGAGGCCGGGGCACGGGGGACCATGGCGAGGCGCAGGGCCGAGCGCGGTCGGCGCGTGGTGGACGACGCCGGCGACAGAGAACAAGGGGAGAGAGGAAGGGAGGCCGGAGCCTCACCGGCGTTCGTGGGGAAAATGGCAGCGGGCTCGAGCTCGAGGAGGAGGACGGGGACGACGGGCTGTCAAGGAGGCAGACGGACGGGGAGCTCCAAGCGGCGGCGTCGGAGGTGATGGTGGCGACGGCGTCCGGCGTTGTGGTCCTCCAGGCGGCGACGTCGGCGGTTCGCTTCCATGATCCAGATCTGGATCGGGGAGGGGGCGAACGTGGGAGCGAGGGGGGGAGTGGTGCGGTCAGGGGTTAGGGTTTCGCGTAGTGGTGGTTAAGGGGAAGTGGGTGGGCCGGCCGGCTGGGCCAAGGCCCAGTTGGGTCGAGGGGGTTTCTTTTCCTTTTATTTCTATTTTTGTTTTTGTCTTTTCTTTTTATCTATTTTCTCTTTTTTTTGTTTTCTATTTTAGTTTCATTTATTTTAGTTTTATAAAATACCAGGTTAGCACCTAAATTAGTATCATTAATATAGGCCACTGCCAAACCTGGTTTGGACCCAAAATAAGTTAGTTTAATATTTTTACAATTTAAAAATCAATTAAAATTGTTATTTCAGCCACTGTTTTTATTTAGTTTAGGGCATTTAAACATTTTGAAAAAGGTTGGTCCAACACCAAAATTAGTTAGGGATTATTTCCCACATGATGAGCATTTTAGTTTTCATGTTTGAGATGTTTAGAATTTCATTTGTTATCTGAATTTGAATGGGACTTGATTCACCGTGAGATTAACAACAGTAACCATGGTGACGTGGCATCACTAGAAGAGGGTTACTGTAGCTTAACTATCCGGGCGTCACAATTCTCCTCCACTACAAGAAATCTCGTCCCGAGATTTAAGAGGTAGAGTAAGGGGGAAAGATCTGGTTACGAAATTCTAACGAATCTTCTCAGACTTAATTGCTCTTCTCGAAGAGGTCGATCCACCACGTTGATGTCTTCATTTCTCCACTTCAGGTCATCCTGATCAAGTCGTCATCCTTTCTTCGGGAACTCCATCGTACTGACGAAAAGGATAAGGGGTAGCTCTGAAAGAACGGAACTCTACAAGGTGGCTATCTGGTTTATAACTCGGGGAATGTGATTGATATTAACTCTCGAGTTGAAACTTAAGATAATATCGAGAGCAAAGTAAGAAGGTAAATAAGAAGTTTCAAGTGGCCAGGCAATCGTTCGATGCCTAATCAGAAGGTGAAAGGGTTTTAGGGTAACGAGAATAAGTATTACGTCTGATACCCGAATAGATCACTAGGAAGGTGGCTCGCGAATTACATACGAAACCAAGCGCAATGGGTAATTTTGAAACATGGATGTACAGGAGAGTCAGGTTTCGATCCTGTGGAACTGTGGGTTATGGGCCCACCATGTGGGTTAAAAGTAGAAGGAGCGGAGACATCTTGCACGGTTATGTTAGCAAGGCACGTCAGAGAATAACCTATCAGTTATGTCGACAACCACATCGGTACCAAGGGCGAGGGATGAAGAGAACCATTTTCCTGCTCGTTAAAACAAGGCGGACCAATAGGCAAAGTTCTCGTCCACCGGTGGTTACTGTAATGTCATCAACAATAGTAATAGGGTCTTACTGACAGAGTGGCACAACGAGGTGCTTACCTAAGCAGGGAGTTATCACTGCTCAGTTAAGTCAGATTACAAGAAAGCTCGATTATCAGATTAAATAGAACAGTGGAAAGGAAAATGTGTTTAACACATTTTTCAGGAGTATATCCTTCCCAAGGATAAGCAGAGCATGATATCCAAGACAGGATAGAAAGTACAAAACCATTTAGGTAAGGGGAGAGGAATTTCATGACGTTACCCCAAACAACGGTGTTTTGATAATTGATAAAGAAAATTTAGCATTTTGCTTCAAATGTCCTTATTGAAGATCGGAGTACCACAAACATGCTTCGAGATAGCATTGACATGGTCTTCAAGCAAAGGTCGGACTTTGGATACTCAAGGGATTCATCAGGAACAACTTATAGAATAAGTCTTACCATTTCCTCATGGAAGAATAGATAACCTTGCTAAAAGGAAACTATAACAATAGGTCCTCCAGCCAGGTGTGCTAGGCATGACATCACCATACCGGGTCATATAGGGACCAATGTTATAACTCTTGAAAATATGTTCCAACCATCATATCTGGCCGAGATTCAGATCTGACTGGTGTCAGGATACCTTAGACTCAGGATGCCTGAGAAGAAAGGTGCAACACAAATTGTCGGCGTGACATTGTAAGATTCTCGGGAATTAAACCATGGAAGCGAGTTCCGAAACAAGAGTACATCATTAAATTAAGGAGAGGTGAGGAGGTGACTGATTGACTCAGCGACAATCCATTAAGATTTCCAAAAAGATGGATTTCCACATCTATGTGAACAAGGAGATAACATTAGCTAGATCAAATGACTTAATGATGTATGCTGGAGGAAAACATACACAATTAAACATTGGTTGAAAGGTGCACCCAAAATATGGGATGGGTTGCACGACCAACGTCGGAATGGTGATTGAGCAACGAACACACTAAATTGGAATTATTGTGCAATAAATCTGAAGCAATAGGGTTGCTAGAGATATTAAATTTGCACAACAGAGTTCACTCAACACGGGGACCAAGAAAAGAATGGTGATGGCAAGAAGCATCACTGTATCACGAATTCTTAAGAGGTGGTGAAATTCTCACAACATTGATGACATAAGAGATGGTAATACTCCAAGGTAAAGAAGAACAAATGCTGGATAACAAGGAACTCAAGGTATAACACAGAACACGAACAAGTTTGTGTTGGGGGGAAGGCAAGAATGTTGTCTATGATAACACAAATCATCGAGGGGCAAGGATAGTATTTCTCATCATGAATTCGATAGATATCTCGGAAGAACCCAGAATGTTGATGATGATCACGACACCTTTGTCGAGAGATTTCATGAAGATGTAATCGATCGACGATGACATCAAGTTAAAGGAATGATGAAGCGAAAGGTTATTGGAACCATGGGTGCGAGACAAACTCGAAATCAAGTTTTCTGTTCAAGGAGAAATGATATGACGAGGAAGATCGATGTAAGGTTAGCTCACCGTCTAAATTTGTGCTCCGGGAAGAAGGACCAGGTAGCACAATCAAAATTAGCAAGATCATGAAGTAACCGATCGGGCTAGGAGTGACGTGATGGAGTATTAAACGTATCAACAACAAAGTACTAGGAGTATTGAATCACAGTGTTGATTCGATTCACTAATCGGTGTTCTCGGTTGACGACAACACAGAACTTGTGGAGTGACTATGATAGGGAAAGGTATTACTCCAGCACAAATTTGTCGGTGTGGAACGACACCTATGGGATCACAAGAATCCCTACTACGGTTGCCGGGGCGCGGGGTTGTAAGAAGAGCAGGATCAGTAGACAGCACAAGGATCATTTACCCAGGTTCGGGCCGCGAGGATGCGTAAAACCCTAGTCCTGCTTTGGTGGGTGTATTTCAGAGAGTTCTTGAGCTCTCGAACTAGCTGTGGTGAGTGCGTGGTTCGAAAGAGCCGAATCCTTCTCCAGTATGCCATGGGCCTCCTTTTATAGTTGGAAGGGGCTGCCACAGTGGCACACAGGAGGTGGAAAGGCGTACAGTGCCCTGAGCTTATCGCTCGTATTACAGGACAAGACGCATTTAATGCGTAGCTTAGGTGTCCCCTTGCTTTATCGGGGACGGGGGCGAGGCCCGTCCCGTCCGTCGCCGCACCTCCTCGCTTTGACACGCGCCTTGGCCAGCGATGCGCGCGGCGCCATGTAGATAGGCAGGCAGCTGAGGTGGCGCGGTGGTGGAGCCTTCATGAAGATCTGCATGCCGCCACGCAGGCACTCGATGAGTTGGCCTGGGGGCTGCATGCTGCCACGCAGGTGCCCGCCCAGCTGGTTGGGCTGGCAGCTGCATGTGAGCGGCGGTGGAAGCTTGGTTGGCGTGGACCTGGCGGTGGCCCTGCTGGCGTCCTTGGTGAGGGCCTTGCCGGGTGGTCCGGCAAGGGTCTTGCCATGTGGCCCGGCAAGGGTCTTGCCGTGGCGCGCTGTCGTCCCCGGCAAGGGCCTTGCCGGGGGTGTGGTGGCCTTCCTCGGCAAGGATCTTGCAGAGGATCGTCGTCTTCTAATCCTCATCTGATCTTGAATATGTCTTCACAAAGATCTGCATGCCACCACAGAGGTGCCTTCCCGAGCCCTGGCCCCACGTGGATGATGGCGTTGGGGACCGTGGGCTCAAGGGTGGCTCGCTCTGTTGGTGTGGGGCGAGCTGCCCCGGCAAGGGTCTTGCCGGGGGAACCTGCTTCGTCCCTCTGCTCTTTGTGGTCTTGGCCTTGGCGTTGCTCTTATTATCTTGGGCTTCGGTCTTACCTTGGCTCACCTCCCCTGCTCTGCTTGGCGTGACCGTAGGCGCGGCTCCGACTGCCCGTGCACAGGTATAGGGGTACAAAAACGCACCCCTCTTTTTGTACACCGACAGGAGCCCCGGGCATGGGCCACACATAAGCGCGACACGTTGTTGGGCCAGGCCCAAAACGGTGCGCGGGCAGGCGGGGCGGTTTTTACCGCGGTAAAACTTTTCACTCACGCGCTTCCCATGACCCGCGCGCGTGGCGCGACGTGGAGGGGTGTGCGTGACGTGGGCGCCATGCGTGGGGCGGTTTCCACACGCATGCATCACATCGCAGTAAAGAGGCGGCTCACGCCTTCCCCGTAAAAAGAGGGAGGCGTGGAGGCGCGGCTCATTTACTGAATGGGGCCGGGCCGCGGTCTTCAAGGCGTCCACTCCCCACGATCACGGGGTGGGGAGATGTTGCTTCACCTGTCCCCTCAGTTCTGCACGTCCGCCACGCGTCCTTCATGCGCCTGGGGTGGCAAGCGGTGGAGGCGGGAAACCGGGCCGTCGCTGGTTGGGGCAGCGGGTCGGTCCTGATTCCCTGCGCCTCCGGTGGCTGGATTGGTCGAGTGGGGCGGCCGAGCCCCGACCCCAGCCCTTTATAAAGAGGGGGAAGGGGGAATGGCGTCCCACATTCTTGTGTCATCTATCTCCTCTTGCTTCTGCTTCTTCCTTTCACTCGCCATGGAGAAAGGGAACCCGAGACCCTCGACGGTGGCGGCGAGGGTCGCCGCTCGACAGCGCGTCCCTCCTCCTGCTGAGCCCGTGGCGGTGGAACCGACCGCGAGGGGAAGGGGGAGGGGGCGAGGCCGTGGGCGAGGCCGTGGCAGAGGTCGTAGTGCTCGGGGAAGAGGAGGACGGGGTGGTGCGCCGGCTTCGCCTCCGCCAATGGTGCCTTTCCCGATGGAAGGCGATGTCGGAGACCAGCCCCGCGAGTTCTTCATTAGGCTGCGCCGGCCTCCGCATCGCCGTCTCTGTCTTCCCACCCCGTTTGCTCGGGAGATGGAACGTGACCAGCCCCAATCCCTCAGATTGCACATGAGGGGTTGTGGGAATGGGGGCACGCGGGTCGCACTACAAAAAAAATACACTTCCGTGATGATATGTGTTTGTCACAGTAGGTCGCGTTTTTTGTCATGCATGTACATCCATGACAAATTTATGACAGAATCAAGATAGTCATACCTGTGCTGTCGTAGAAGTGTTCCATGAGATTACCAAAATTATCATCACGGAAGTGTCCACTTCCATGACGATAAATCACGCGTCACAGAAGTGCTTTCGTCAAGGGTGGCCGACACGTGGCATCCACCGTAATGGAACGCCGTTAAGCTATCAGGTCGGGTTTTGGATCCGATAACCCGTTAACAGCCCCGACCAATGGGAAATTTCCACGTGTAAAATTCTTATTGGCCGGACGAAACACGTGTCAGCTCGTCAGTGGGTCAGATAGGTGCCTATGATATGTCGACACGTGCCACGGCCCACCACTGGCCCATTTATCTTACAAAGCCGGCCCGTTTGACTTGGTCAAAAGTTAACGGGCTGGCCCATGAAAAGCCTGTTAATGGTCTCTTCGCAAATAGCCCATTTTACGGCCCGTTAACTCACGGCCCGTTAGGCCCTAAAGGAAATCGGCCCAACAACGTCATGTGGGCCGTCGAATATAACACCAGCCCATTTCACTTTCGGCCCATGTATGGCCCATGACGTCTTTTGGCCCATATGAGGCCTTCGTATCTTTCGGCCCTTTACAGGCCCACGGTGACTCTAGCCCATAATGAACAATAATTTTCTTTATACCCGTTAACGGCCCGTGATTTACATGGGCCGTTTCCAGCCCGTGTTAGCTTTCGGCCTATTGACGACCCATACGTTCTTGGGCTCCTTTTCGGCCCTCGATTACTTCCGGCCCGTTACTGGCCTGTTCCCCTAATGGGCCAAATTCGGCCCATGGCAAGAGTCGGCCCGTTACTAGCCTGTTCCCCTAATGGGCCAAATTCGGCCCATGGCAAGAGTCGGCCCGTTACTGGCGTGTTACCCTAATGGGCCAAATTCGGCCCATGGCAAGAGTCGGCCCGTTTCTGGCCTGTTAATCCGTTGCGCCGTTTCCAGCCCGTCCTATATTCTGGCCCATTAATGACCCGTTATGCCTGTGACAGAATTAAGCCTTTGTTGTCCTACGGCCTGTTACCGTGCTAGGCCGATACCAATTACGCCCGATTACGGCCCATGTAGACCCATTTATCCGACGGCCCGAGGCCCACCGATTAAAGGCCCATTTATCGACGGCCCGTAGGAGACCCATGGATCCTACGGCCCGTATATGGCCCATGGTAGTTGCGGCCACTAGCAAACCAGGGAAAAAGAAGACTAGGAAATAAATAAGGCCGAAACTAACGCTAGGCTATTAAGGCGATTGCACAGATTACATCCACTTGGCATCAAAGATCGCCACCAGTGCAAATATAGGGAACACCCTACACTATACAAAAATGGCTTGCTGTTTTCTTCAGCCGGTGGCTGCACGTTAAGAATAAATTTTGTATCGCACCAAAACAAATTACAACTATATAACAAAAGGAAGGTTGGCATAAAACTTAACAGTCTAGGAGATAAATGCACCACCAGAAGTTCAGAAGCTCAGTTCATTTGACCTGACTGTTACGTTTTCATGTTGTATTGTCTGATGGAGCACCATAACCCTCGCCTTCATTTCCCCTAGGCTCCTGAAAAACATAACAAATGTCTGATAGTCTGGTGTCAAAACCATGCATATCTTGACGACATTGAGCAATGTTTCTCCTTGTTTCACAAAGGGTCTCTGTTAGGGAATGGACTTGTGTCTGGAGCGCAGATACAACATTGCTTTGAGCTTGCATATCTTGATCATGAGGCAGTTTGGACGATATTGCCTTAACAACGGACCCAGTATTATGCAGGAACGTGCTTTTGGCACTGTTAGTGGACAGGTACTGACCCACTGTAGCAAGAGCTGACATTGCGGTTGTAGTTGCCTCGCCACCTTCAGAAGGTGGCGGTTCCACCATTTTTTCCATAGCTCGGTGAAAAGTTGAGGTTTTACATTAGTAGTACCAGAACAGAAGATATTAAGGAGGCAGCAAAACCAAACAAAATAGCTTTGGTCTATATACAGAACTTATTCTGGTGAACCCATGTAAAATATTAGTTGTATTTTATTGCAAAGTACATAATAAAACCAGGTTCCAAACATATGACCATGTACCATCGCTAATGTATTGTCTATTTCTTCACATTGTATTGAGGGCTAAGGATAAAGAGACGAAGTTTATAATACGGTAAGCATAGTATGACATCATTCATATCACAAAACAACTGAGAACAGACAAACAGGCAATTGTAACGTTGTGTGGGCAAGTCCAGCACGGAACTAGATTACGGGTCAAGATCAAAGGAACATCACTCCTCTCTTTTAAACCTTGTAAGGTGCAATGATACGCTAAGACAATTGTGTATAAAATTGAAAAGAGTAATAGACATTGGCTGCAAACCATGCAGTTCAAGGCACAAGTCAGAGTAAGTAGTAGTTAAAAGGCATGAGGATTAAGGACTTACAACAGCGGCTTTGACTGGTGTAGTCATGCCCTTCTTCTTGCTGGTGTGATAGTCCTTGAAGATTTCCACAGCATTTGGTTCAGGTACTTTTTGGTCCTTGCGGGCTTTCCTCTGCATTTCGAACAAGTCAATATAGATCTGATAATATGGTACAGCGAAAAGAGTGAAACAGCAGCTAATTACAAGAGCCTCGCAGTGTGCAATATAGCTACGAGATCCTGTCGTCTGTTGGAATTTCACTTTCGTACGGTTGGCCGTTCTTTGAACAGTTCACCTACAAGAAGATAGATTTGTGTGGCACATGCGTAAATAGGACTTCAACATGTGATCTGATCACATATATATAATGTACCTGATACTTCGGATCAGACCAGTGTTTAACAAGGCCCCTCCAGTCTTCATCTGATATATTTTCCACTGGAGATGTTTGGGAAAGTTCACTGTTAGCCTTGCCTTCAAAGTGAGTTTTCCTCAAGTTATACCGATACTGTCGCAGAGCAGACTTGAAAACATGGTGCAAGCTTGTCTGGTTGCATCATCTTGGCTATCCAACTTGAACCTCATCTGTTGAAAATTATGGGAGTCTCATTATCAGCAACCTAGAAAGTATGGGACAGAGCAAGATGATATTACTAGTTTCCATACATAACCATACTTACAGATAAATGGTCGAGGAAGGTGTTGAACTGGGTTTCGTCTTTGTCATTCCTGTACTGAATCCATGTTGGGAGGATACGTACATGACACCTAACGGTAACCGCTGCCTCTGATACTAACTTGGCTGACTCTGTAGCATCATGTGGCCTTTTTAAACCTGCCTCAAAACGGATCTCCATTCTTCCTCCTCTAGATTTAGTTAACCTATCGAGCATTATCCCTGATGTTTGTTTCCTCTTGCGCCTAGGTGCTAGTCCAACAACGAACATAGGAAGTGTTAGTGTACATCAAACTGTGAGACTACATATAAAGAAGCATGCAACTGTAACTTGACTCCAGCAACTACCTTCTTGCTGTTGAAGCTCACAAGGTTCATCTGATATTGCCAACTCATCTTGTGTCAAGAGTGCTTGGGAAGTAGTGTCAGGTGGCAAGGGAGCTTGGGAACATGCTGCTAGCTCAGTTGACGCACGAGTAAGTCGTGCAGCTGGTAGTACTGTGGTAGGTGTTGCAAGAACTAGGGCTGTCTCTGCTTGTTTGGTGGCAGCTATTTGTTTCTGTTTGGCTTTTTTTTGCAACTCGTGTAGCATGGGATGCCATGTTTGTAGAATTTTCCGCTGGACTTTGACCTTCTATTGCACCATCAGTACCAGCAGAATCTGCAGGATTCATCCGCTTCTCATTCCCTACCATTCTGTGTTTCTTCCTCTTTCTCTGTGCCATGTTAAGTCAAGCCAACAAGAAAAATGAATAACAATTTAGTTCTTCAGAACAAATTGATGCGTCATGCAGACGAACTGAACTTTGATGTTAGACAACCACATGATAGGAGGATGTAATACGTATGAAAAACAGAACGGAAGAGATAACCAGAACTATGATGTAACCTATATCACACTCCGAAGTCAAACATGTCTTATGATAAGTGATTGTTGCAGGTTACACAACAGTAGTAATTTGATGTAAGAACATGGTGTGATAGACAGATATTGTATGTTCTAGAAACAGGAACACGTGTCTTATTCAAGTATAATGTGTAAAGTAAGCAGATGGAATTCAACAAAATTAGAAGCAATACTAGCTAGACATCACACATAACATGCAACCACATATAACAGTGCCAAGTTAGAGGGAGCACCAGTGATGCTGCACTAGGGGAGACGTGCTCATCATAAACACAACTTTGTTGAGTGTCTATGCATGTGTTGTCTTGGAAATCATCTTGGGGGTGTGGATGAGTAGAAACTGTAGAGGCCCTCCGTTCGGAAGGAGCACCTTTATCCGCTGCCTTGCTAACTTCCTTCCGCTTTATTGATTTTGAATTGTCAAGTAAAACCGAAAATAAAAAGTAATAAAATTCTCTCTTCAGAACTCATTCATGCATGATACTGACAATCACTACTTTGATGTAAGGCAAACACATGATACCATGATGGAATATGCACGAAAAACAGGATGGCATGGCATGTTCACAACTGTTTGTGTAAACTAAGCAGAAACCATTCCAGCAAATAAGAAGCAATGCAAGCTGGACACCACATGAAAGATGCAACCAATATGACTCTGCCAAGTTAAAAGCGTCCCATCATAAATGGAATTTCAACAAATTAGAAGCAACGCATGCTATAAATCGTATGAAAGATGCAACTAATATCGCACTGCATATACTAAAGGTGTCTCTGTTGGAAATATGCCCTAGAGGCAATAATAAAATGGTTATTATTATATTTCTTTGTTCATGATAATTGTCTATTGTTCATGCTATAATTGTGTTATCCGGAAATCGTAATACATGTGTGAATACATAGACCACAACGTGTCCCTAGTAAGCCTCTAGTTGACTAGCTCGTTGATCAACAGATAGTCATGGTTTCCTGACTATGGACATTGGATGTCATTGATAACGGGATCACATCATTAGGAGAATGATGTGATGGACAAGACCCAATCCTAAGCATAGCTCAAAGATCGTGTAGTTCGTTTGCTAGAGCTTTTCCAATGTCAAGTATCTTTTCCTTAGACCATGAGATCGTGTAACTCCCGGATGCCGTAGGAGTGCTTTGGGTGTGCCAAACGTCACAACGTAACTGGGTGACTATAAAGGTACACTACAGGTATCTCTGAAAGTGTCTGTTGGGTTGACACGGATCGAGACTGGGATTTGTCACTTCGTATGACGGAGAGGTATCTCTGGGCCCACTCGGTAATGCATCATCATAATGAGCTCAATGTGACTAAGGAGTTAGTCACGGGATCATGCATTACGGTAAGAGTAAAGTGACTTGCCGGTAACGAGATTGAACAAGGTATTGGGATACCGACGATCGAATCTCGGGCAAGTAACATACCGATTGACAAAGGGAATTGTATACGGGATTGATTGAATCCTCGACATCGTGGTTCATCCGATGAGATCATCGTGGAACATGTGGGAGCCAACATGGGTATCCAGATCCCGCTGTTGGTTAATGACCGGAGAGGCGTCTCGGTCATGGCTGCATGTCTCCCGAACCCGTAGGGTCTACACACTTAAGGTTCGGTGACGCTAGGGTTGTAGAGATATTAGTATGCGGAAACCTGAAAGTTGTTCGGAGTCCCGGATGAGATCCCGGACGTCACGAGGAGTTCCGGAATGGTCCGGAGGTAAAGAATTATATATGGGAAGTCCAGTTTCGGCCACCGGGAAAGTTTTGGGGGTTATCGGTATTGTACGGGGACCGCCGGAAGGGTCCCGGGGGTCCACCGGGTGGGGCCACCTATCCTGGAGGGCCCCATGGGCTTAAGTGGGAAGGGAACCAGCCCTTAGTGGGCTGGGGCACCCCCCTTGGGCCTCCCCCTGCGCCTAGGGTTGGGGGGCGCCCCACTTGGCTTGGGGGGGAAGCCACCCCCCTGCCCCCTTGGCCGCCGCCCCCCCTTGGAGATCTGATCTCCCAGGGCCGGCGCCCCCCAGGGGTCCCTATATATAGTGGGGGGGGAGGGAGGGCAGCAGCACCACAGCCCCTGGCGCCTCCCTCTCCCCCTGCAACACCTCTCCCTCTCGCAGAAGCTTGGCGAAGCCCTGCCGAGATCCCGCTACTTCCACCACCACGCCGTCGTGCTGCTGGATCTCCATCAACCTCTCCTTTCCCCTTGCTGGATCAAGAAGGAGGAGACGTCGCTGCTCTGTACGTGTGTTGAACGCGGAGGTGCCGTCCGTTCGGCACTCGGTCATCGGTGATTTGGATCACGGCGAGTACGACTCCATCAACCCCGTTCATTGGAACGCTTCCGCTCGCGATCTACAAGGGTATGTAGATGCACTCCTTTCCCCGTGTTGCTAGTATACTCCATAGATGGATCTTGGTGATGCATAGGAAATTTGAAAATTCTGCTACGATCCCCAACAGTGGCATCATGAGGCAGGCCTATGCGTAGTTACTATGCACGAGTAGAACACAAAGCAGTTGTGGGCGTAGATGTTGCCAATTCTTCTGGCCGCTACTAGTCTTATCTTGTTTCGGCGGTATTGTGGGATGAAGCGGCCCGGACCGACCTTACACGTACGCTTACGTGAGACAGGTTCCACCGACTGACATGCACTAGTTGCATAAGGTGGCTAGCGGGTGTCTGTCTCTCCCACTTTAGTCGGAACGGATTCGATGAAAAGGGTCCTTATGAAGGGTAAATAGAATTTGGCATATCACGTTGTGGTTTTACGTAGGTAAGAAACGTTCTTGCTAGAAACCTATACAAGCCACGTAAAAACTTGCAACAACAATTAGAGGACGTCTAACTTGTTTTTGCAGCATGTGCTATGTGATGTGATATGGCCAGAAGATGTGATGAATGATATATGTGATGTATGAGATTGAGCATATTCTTGTAATAGGAATCACGACTTGCATGTCGATGAGTATGACAACCGGCAGGAGCCATAGGAGTTGTCTTTATTTTTTGTATGTCCTGCGTGTCATTGAATAACGCCATGTAAATTACTTTACTTTATTGCTAAACGCGTTAGCCATAGAAGTAGAAGTAATTGTTGGCGTGACAACTTCATGAAGACACAATGATGGAGATCATGATGATGGAGATCATGGTGTCATGCCGGTGACGAAGATGATCATGGTGCCCCGAAGATGAAGATCAAAGGAGAAAAATGATATTGGCCATATCATGTCACTATTTGATTGCATGTGATGTTTATCATGTTTTGCATCTTATTTGCTTAGAACGACGGTAGTAAGTAAGATGATCCCTTATAATAATTTCAAGAAAGTGTTCCCCCTAACTGTGCACCGTTGCGAAGGTTCGTTGTTTCGAAGCACCACGTGATGATCGGGTGTGATAGATTCTAACGTTCGCATACAATGGGTGTTGACGAGCCTAGCATGTACAGACATGGCCTCGGAACACACGCAATACACTTAGGTTGACTTGACGAGCCTAGCATGTACAGACATGGCCTCGGAACACGGAGGACCGAAAGGTCGAGCATGAGTCGTATAGAAGATACGATCAACATGGAGATGTTCACCGATCTTGACTAGTCCGTCTCACGTGATGATCGGACACGGCCTAGTTAACTCGGATCATGTTTCACTTAGATGACTAGAGGGATGTCTATCTGAGTGGGAGTTCATTGAGTAATTTGATTAGATGAACTTAATTATCATGAACTTAGTCTAAAATCTTTACAATATGTCTTGTAGATCAAATGGCCCACGTTGTCATCAACTTCAACGCGTTCCTAGAGAAAACCAAGCTGAAAGATGATGGCAGCAACTATACGGACTGGGTCCGGAACCTGAGGATCATCCTCATAGCTGCCAAGAAAGATTATGTCCTAGAAGCACCGCTAGGTGAAGCACCAATCCCAGAGAACCAAGACGTTATGAACGCTTGGCAATCACGTGCTGATGATTACTCCCTCGTTCAGTGCGGCATGCTTTACAGCTTAGAACCGGGTCTCCAAAAGCGTTTTGAGAAACATGGAGCATATGAGATGTTCGAAGAGCTGAAAATGGTTTTCCAAGCTCATGCCCGGGTTGAGAGATATGAAGTCTCTGACAAGTTATTCAACTGTAAAATGGAGGAAAATAGTTCTGTTAGTGAGCACATACTCAGAATGTCTGGGTTGCACAACCGCTTGTCTCAGCTGGGAGTTAATCTCCCGGATGACGCGGTCATTGACAGAATCCTTCAGTCGCTTCCACCAAGCTACAAGAGCTTTGTGATGAACTTCAATATGTAGGGGATGGAAAAGACCATTCCTGAGGTATATTCAATGCTGAAATTAGCGGAGGTGGAGATCAGAAAGGAACATCAAGTGTTGATGATGAATAAAACCACTAAGTTCAAGAAAGGCAAGGGCAAGAAGAACTTCAAGAAGGACGGCAAGGGAGTTGCCGCGCCCGGTAAGCCAGTTGCCGGGAAGAAGTCGAAGTATGGACCCAAGCCTGAGACTGAGTGCTTTTATTGCAAGGGAAGTGGTCACTGGAAGCGGAACTGCCCCAAATACTTAGCGGACAAGAAGGCCGGCAATACCAAAGGTATATGTGATATACATGTAATTGATGTGTACCTTACCAGTACTCGTAGTAGCTCCTGGGTATTTGATACCGGTGCGGTTTCTCATATTTGTAACTCAAAACAGGAACTGCGGAATAAGCGGAGACTGGCAAAGGACGAGGTGACGATGCGCGTCGGGAATGGTTCCAAGGTCGATGTGATCGCCGTCAGCACGCTACCTCTGCATCTACCTACGGGATTAGTTTTAAACCTCAATAATTGTTATTTAGTGCCAGCTTTGAGCATGAACATTGTATCTGGATCTCGTTTAATTCGAGATGGCTACTCATTTAAATCCGAGAATAATAGTTGTTCTATTTATATGAGAGATATGTTTTATGGTCATGCCCCGCTGGTCAATGGTTTATTCTTGATGAATCTTGAACGTGATGTTACACATATTCATAGTGTGAATACCAAAAGATGTAAAGTTGATAACGATAGTCCCACATACTTGTGGCACTGCCGCCTTGGTCACATTGGTGTCAAACGCATGAAGAAGCTCCATGCAGATGGACTTTTGGAGTCTCTTGATTACGAATCATTTGACACGTGTGAACCATGCCTCATGGGTAAGATGACAAAGACTCCGTTCTCTGGAACAATGGAGCGAGCAACCAACTTATTGGAAATCATACATACCGATGTGTGCGGTCCAATGAGTGTTGAGGCTCGCGGAGGATATCGTTATGTTCTCACTCTCACTGATGACTTAAGTAGATATGGGTATGTCTACCTAATGAAACACAAGTCTGAAACCTTTGAAAAGTTCAAGGAATTTCAGAGTGAGGTTGAGAATCAACATGACAGGAAATAAAATTCTTACGATCAGATCGTGGTGGAGAATATTTAAGTCACGAATTTGGTACGCACTTAAGGAAATGTGGAATCGTTTCACAACTCACGCCGCCTGGAACACCTCAGCGAAATGGTGTGTCCGAATGTCGTAATCGCACTCTATTGGATATGGTGTGATCTATGATGTCTCTTACCGATGTAACGCTCTCATTTTGGGGCTATGCTTTAGAGACTGCCACATTCACTTTAAATAGGGCTCCGTCGAAATCCGTTGAGACGACACCGTATGAATTATGGTTTGGGAAGAAACCTAAGCTGTCATTTCTAAAAGTTTGGGGATGCGATGCTTATGTCAAGAAACTTCAACCTGAAAAGCTCGAACCCAAGTCGGAAAAATGCGTCTTCATAGGATACCCTAAGGAAACCATTGGGTATACCTTCTACCTCAGATCCGAAGGCAAGATCTTTGTTGCCAAGAACGGGTCCTTTCTGGAGAAAGAGTTTCTCTCGAAAGAATTGAGTGGGAGGAAAGTGGAACTTGATGAGGTGATAGTCACCCCTTCCGAACCGGAAAGTAGCATAGCGCGGGAAGATGTTCCTGTGGTGCCTACACCGACTTGGGAGGAAGTTAATGATGATGATCATGAAGCTTCGGATCAAGTTACTGCTGAACTTCGTAGGTCCACAAGGACACGTTCCGCACTAGAGTGGTACGGCAACCCTGTCCTGGAAATCATGTTGTTGGACAACGGTGAACCTTCGAACTATGAAGAAGCGATGGCGGGCCCGGATTCCGACAAATGGCTAGAAGCCATGAAATCCGAGATAGGATCCATGTATGAAAACGAAGTATGGACTTTGACTGACTTGCCCGATGATCGGCGAGCCATAGAAAATAAATGGATCTTTAAGAAGAAGACAGACGCGGATGGTAATGTGACCATCTATAAGGCTCGACTTGTCGCTAAGGGTTATCGACAAGTTCAAGGGGTTGACTACGATGAGACTTTCTCACCCGTAGCGAAGCTGAAGTCCACCCGAATCATGTTAGCAATTGCCGCATTCTATGATTACGAGATATGGCAAATGGACGTCAAAACAGCATTCCTTAACGGCTTTCTTAAGGAAGAATTGTATATGATGCAGCCGGAAGGTTTTGTCGATCCTAAGAATGCTAACAAGGTATGCAAGCTCCAGCGCTCCATCTATGGGCTGGTGCAAGCATCTCGGAGTTGGAACATTCGTTTTGATGAGATGATCATAGCGTTTGGGTTTAGACAGACTTATGGAGAAGCCTGTGTTTACAAGAAAGTGAGTGGGAGCTCTATAGCATTTCTCTTATTATATGTGGATGACATACTATTGATGGGAAATGATATAGAATTCTTGGAAAGTATAAAGGCCTATTTGAATAAGTGTTTTTCAATGAAGGACCTTTAAGAAGCTGCTTATATATTAGGCATCAAGATCTATAGAGATAGATCAAGACGCCTCATTGGTCTTTCACAGAGTACGTACCTTGACAAGATATTGAAGAACTTCAATATGGATCAGTCCAAGAAGGGGTTCTTGCCTGTATTGCAAGGTGTGCAATTGAGCACGGCTCAATGCCCGACCACGGCAGAAGATAGAGAAAAGATGAGTGTCATCCCCTATGCCTCGGCCATAGGGTCTATTATGTATGCCATGCTGTGTACCAGACCTGATGTAAACCTTGCCGTAAGTTTGGTAGGAAGGTACCAAAGTAATCCCGGCATGGAACACTGGACAGCGGTCAAGAATATCCTAAAGTACCTGAAGAGGACTAAGGATATGTTTCTCGTTTATGGAGGTGACGAAGAGCTCGTCGTAAAGGGTTACGTCGATGCTAGCTTCGACACAGATCTGGATGACTCGAAGTGACAAACCGGATACGTGTATATTTTGAATGGAGGGGCAGTAAGCTGGTGCAGTTGCAAGCAAAGCGTCGTGGCGGGATCTACATGTGAAGCGGAGTACATGGCAGCCTCAGAGGCAGCGCAAGAAGCAATCTGGATGAAGGAGTTCATTACCGACCTAGGGGTGATTCCCAATGCGTCGGGCCTGATGACTCTCTTCTGTGACAACACTAGAGCTATTGCCCTTGCCAAGGAGCCCAGGTTTCACAGGAAGACCACGCATATCAAGCGTCACTTCAACTCCATTCGTGCAAGTGTTCAAAATGGAGACATAGATATTTGTAAAGTACATACGGACCTGAATGTAGCAGATCCGTTGACTAAACCTCTCCCTAGAGCAAAACATGATCAACACCAGAACTCTATGGGTGTTCGATTCATCACAATGTAACTAGATTATTGACTAGTGCAAGTGGGAGACTGTTGGAAATATGCCCTAGAGGCAATAATAAAATGGTTATTATTATATTTCTTTGTTCATGATAATTGTCTATTGTTCATGCTATAATTGTGTTATCCGGAAATCGTAATACATGTGTGAATACATAGACCACAACGTGTCCCTAGTAAGCCTCTAGTTGACTAGCTCGTTGATCAATAGATAGTCATGGTTTCCTGACTATGGACATTGGATGTCATTGATAACGGGATCACATCATTAGGAGAATGATGTGATGGACAAGACCCAATCCTAAGCATAGCTCAAAGATCGTGTAGTTCGTTTGCTAGAGCTTTTCCAATGTCAAGTATCTTTTCCTTAGACCATGAGATCGTGTAACTCCCGGATGCCGTAGGAGTGCTTTGGGTGTGCCAAACGTCACAACGTAACTGGGTGACTATAAAGGTACACTACAGGTATCTCTGAAAGTGTCTGTTGGGTTGACACGGATCGAGACTGGGATTTGTCACTCCGTATGACGGAGAGGTATCTTTGGGCCCACTCGGTAATGCATCATCATAATGAGCTCAATGTGACTAAGGAGTTAGTCACGGGATCATGCATTACGGTACGAGTAAAGTGACTTGCCGGTAACGAGATTGAATAAGGTATTGGGATACCGACGATCGAATCTCGGGCAAGTAACATACCGATTGACAAAGGGAATTGTATACGGGATTGATTGAATCCTCGACATCGTGGTTCATCCGATGAGATCATTGTGGAACATGTGGGAGCCAACATGGGTATCCAGATCCCGCTGTTGGTTACTGACCGGAGAGGCGTCTCGGTCATGTCTGCATGTCTCCCGAACCCGTAGGGTCTACACACTTAAGGTTCGGTGACGCTAGGGTTGTAGAGATATTAGTATGCGGAAACCCGAAAGTTGTTCGGAGTCCCGGATGAGATCCCAGACGTCACGAGGAGTTCCGGAATGGTCCGGAGGTAAAGAATTATATATGGGAAGTCCAGTTTCGGCCACCGGGAAGTTTCGGGGGTTATCGGTATTGTACCGGGACCACCGGAAGGGTCCGGGGGGTCCACCGGGTGGGGCCACCTATCCCGGAGGGCCCCATGGGCTGAAGTGGGAAGGGAACCAGCCCTTAGTGGGCTGGGGCGCCCCCCTTGGGCCTCCCCCTACGCCTAGGGTTGGAAACCCTGGGGGTGGGGGGCGTCCCACTTGGCTTGGGGGGGAAGCCACCCCCCTTCCCCCTTGGCCGCCGCCCCCCTTGGAGATCTGATCTCCCAGGGCCGGCGCCCCCCCAGGGGTCCCTATATATAGTGGGGGGGAGGGAGGGCAGCAGCACCACAGCCCCTGGCGCCTCCCTCTCCCCCTGCAACACCTCCCCCTCTCGCAGAAGCTTGGCGAAGCCCTGCCGAGATCCCGCTACTTCCACCACCACGCCGTCGTGCTGCTGGATCTCCATCAACCTCTCCTTTCCCCTTGATGGATCAAGAAGGAGGAGACTTCGCTGCTCCGTACGTGTGTTGAACGCGGAGGTGCCGTCCGTTCGGCACTCGGTCATCGGTGATTTGGATCATGGCGAGTACGACTCCATCAACCCCGTTCATTGGAACGCTTCCGCTCGCGATCTACAAGGGTATGTAGATGCACTCCTTTCCCCTCGTTGCTAGTATACTCCATAGATGGATCTTGGTGATGCGTAGGAAATTTTAAAATTCTGCTACGATCCCCAACAGTCTCGTCATGTTGATTGATGCGGGATACAAAAAAAACAATAGTTTTATGTAAGGACATACTTAATAGACAGATGTACTATGTACTAAATATAGGAAGGCATGTCACATTAACAGGTATAATGTATAAGCTAAGCAGACTAGCACATGCAGTTTAACCAGATTGGAAGAATTACAATCTAGACACCATATGCAACATGCAACCACATATCACGCTGCCAAGTTAGAGCAAGCACCTGCGATGCTAGTGTAGGGGAAATGCTGTAATCAACTACAGAGCTACGTTCACTATCTTCATCTAGCATTTCCGTTTCTTGAGAATCATGTCGGGAGGCTGACGCTACATTCTTTAAATGAGGAGTAGTCCCCTTGCTTGCCTGCCTCGTCATAAGTGATTGATGAGGGATACACAAGAACATTAGTTTGATGTAAGAACATGGTTAATACACAAATGTACTAGTATGTACCAAAAACAGAAAGTCATGTCATATTCAAAGGTATAATGTGTAAGCTAAGCAGATGCAATTTAACCAAATTGGAAGCAATACAAGCTAGACATCCGGCTGGAGTGGTGAGCATGATCATCTAGGACCTGAGAGCCTGGTGGGAGGCAGGCTGCTTCGCCACCATCGCAGCTTTTTAGTTGGCTTCCAGGTGATGCCTATCTTTGCTGGGCTTGTCACTGGCTCGGCCAGTGCCCTGACTAGCTATTTGTCTTCTGGTGCTCACGGGATGGTGGTTCATGTAAAAAAATATCTTTCCTTATCTTACCGACTTCAGCCTTTCGAATACAAGCTAGACACCATATGGAACATGCAACCACATATGACACCGCGAAGTTAAAGCAATCACCTGGGATGGTGGTTCATTGCGAGCAAGGTCATCAACTCCAGAGCTACGTTTACCGTCTCCATCTGCTGACACTGCACCCTTTATAGCGCTGTAACATGTCTTGCCTACCCGCATACGAAGCTGGAGCGACTTCTCTCTTTTCGTTTTGGCTTCTCTCATGGCAGCAGAGTCTGAAATACCCTTGCATAAAAACACAATAGTGAGAGTAAGGGTGAAGTGTGTGCAGAACTAGTGCACTGTAAAAGTAGCAGATAGCAGGTGGCTAAAAAATAAATGACAGGAGACATATGATAGCTCTACAACATTGCATGGCAAACAAAATTAGATTCTACTCTGTATGATTTTGTAATATATGAGCACAGGAAATGCAGGTACTCCTCCAGCACACCACCACATGTGGTCATATCTAAGATAACAGTCGACTGAAAATAAATAGGTCAGTCAATTTTTTTAATGAACCGTCCGATCTATAAGGAACGGGCAGATGGCCTTCGTCTACCTCCCGCCAGTCACTGTTGACGATCTTTCTCGAACCGCCAGCGACCACCGGCCCAGACCCCTGCCTCCGCCGCCCCGTCCTCCCATCGACCTCACACCACCGCCGTGCTTGGCAGCGTCCCCAGGCCATCCCTTTAATCCCGGCCGACCTCCAGATCGGGCGCCAGTAGCTCTAGGCCGCACACACCCCTAAGATAAACACTAAGGCTCTGCTTCCCCGGCGTAACAGGCGTACTAGCGCCTATTACGCCGGGGAATGCTTCCGTTAATTGGGAATCAACTCGCCAGAAATTGAAATTCAGGGGGCGACGGACCTCTAGCTAAGGTGAAATAGTATATGAGGAGAAACCTTGTGCATCGCGAGTTACTAGGAACATCTAGTATCAAGAAGAAGCGGTCAACTAGTGTCTTTTGTGGGATGAATACCGTGCAAGCAGAGACGTAAGATTTGCACGAATAAGGGAAGAGGAGTACCTTTTTCGGTTGCCGGTGTGGTCACCTCCACATGTCGCGCCGATCTTCTTCTTTTTACCGGGGAAACCGATGTTCTGGAGGGTGCAGGCTTGAACGAACCCATGGCCAAATTGTTGACTGTGTTGCCGTGGCCGTATGTCGGCGGAGGGGAAGCAGATCCGAGGCGGCAAAGGACGGCGTAGCAGGAACAGCTCCGGTGAGGTGGAGGGTGGCGAAGTTGGAGCGGCAGCGGTGAGGCGTAGGACGGCGTGGTTGAACTGGCTCGGGTACGGACGGCTCGGCCTCGGCTTCAACTACTAGCCGTGGAGGGCGTTGCGGTTGAGGTTGTGGTGGACGACGACGTCGGGGTATCGGCTCCGGCGTGATGGAGGAGGGCGGCGGTTGATGGGTGGGATGGGGTGGCGGACGGAGGACGCCGGGGTTTCGCAGCTGGTGGAGAGGTAGTTTTGGCGCCCACGGAGTACGAATGGGGAATCAGACGGGTGGGGGGAACCATGTTTCGGTCTGGGACGCGCTTGTTTTTGGCTTTTTTGAACAGAAGATGGGACGCGCTTGTTTGAAATTTGGGGAAAGTACAAACTTTGCCCCCCTCTTAAATTTCGGACCTACTGCGGGTCGGGGGTAGGATGGTAATCCCAGGTGTCCCAAATAGTGGGTGGGAGCGATTCCGGCCGCGCGCATGTGTGCTTAGGCGGCCATTGTGTATGAATGTTTTTCGGATGCGGTTGCGTGGCGTCTAGATGAAGCTACAAACCTACCCCGGTTTAGACCTTTGGATGTCGGGCCAGTAGGTTTCACGGGTCGGAGTTATTAGAAAAGTAATTTCCTTGTACTACCAAACATTGGTCTCACGCAGTTTCGGGCGAGTAGAGGCTCTTTTGGCGCTTCGTTCGAAATTTTGAAACACAAGCATTCACGTTTAGAGTACTCTTGAACTTTGAGGATTGACCTAAATAGACAACGTTATATTTGACCTTGTATGTTTGAAAACCTCATTAAATTATCCGCTTCTTTTTGAAATTTTGACACTTGAAAATCCTATAACTACGATTATTTTGGAATGGAGGAGCTAAATTTGAATCTATTTTGTACACGACTACATATGCTATTATGTTCAAAATCAGAGCAAAGATTGGTGCCCCCATAATTTAGGTATGGTTTACAAATGCCATGATATCAAATTCAAATAATTGAATGGACTTCATGTTGAATTTGATATTTTTAAACCACCTTAAGTTGAATTCAAATGTATGCTAGTTCATAGGTAGCTATTAATAATGTCCATTGTGTAACTTTCGTATGTATAATGTGCTTTACACACACAACATGAACTATACTCACGTTTATATTCGATTGCTAAAGCGATGCATTGTCTGGAGTTCAAAATACTAACTATGTGGATCAATTGTGTCGAATAATAACATAGACATGCTCAAATTCGATAGAATCTAGATGTCTGATGGATCAATGACCGCTCCTTACGCGAATTGCAAATATCATGATCCCATCCTAATATTTGGATACAATTTATATCTTTAATCAATGTGTAGAGCAGTCTTTTACGTGTAGTTTCACTCTCCATCGATGGTCTCTCACACATGCTCACACTCTCTCCCGAGGTGTCTTTCTCGCACACATGCTCTAGATATAACCCTCCCTCCCTCTCGTAACCATTTACAACTGTTTTCACTAACCTTTATCACAAGTACTCTTCCTCTCGCAAACATACACACGCACAATCCTCATCGACCCTTTCTATATACATGGACCTGCCTACGTGTCTCATGTACGCACATTATCTTTACGCCTGTCTCTCACGCATTGTCTCACACCTCTCTTCCTAATCGACAAGTATGATTCTAGCAGAGCATTCTGTAGGATGCCCCTTAAAGTTAGGTTGGATGAATAGTAATATCAGAGATAAAGGGGTTACCTTAGTCGAGAACCTAGGGTTACAAATCCTAGCCGACTTTGTCAGTGGACACAGAGTCCTTCACAATTCTGCTATTTTTGTCTTGTACGACTAGTCATCCATGGGTCTTCCTAAATGCGTCACGGGCCGACCAATGTGGCGCAGGACGGAACCGAACGAAGGGCCTCACCTCGACCCACCGGACCTCACGCGGTGACACACCCTCTGCCCCCACGTCTCATTATCTTCTCACACCCACACATACCAACACAGACACCACACACAAAAAATATATTCTCCTGGTGCCTCTATTCCCTCCCCCCTTGCATATACACACTCAAGGGAATGGAATCTCTTGTCGTGACGTCATATTCGTCTCTCTCTCTAGACCACTCTCATTTCTCGTGCTATCTCTCCCACGCCCCCCGTCGGCCCCTCTATCCATGCCTCTCTCGAATACGTAATACACACACATACCTCTCTAGGCCCTGCCAAATGCATCAACTACACATTCACACATGTTACATCACGTACCCCATTGACCTAAAAAGCCCTATCTTCACGTTTATTTCGCATACAATAGTCCTTTTGAATAAAGTGTGGCCAAAAAATTATTTTAGAGTTTCTACATATATACAACAATACAAAGTTATATGGAGGAGCATGAAAGCTAATTTGCATTGCATGGTGCCCACAATGATATTTATTCCGCACTGTGAATTTGTATATTTTTATACTATATACAAAGTTAGTCATAATAAAGAGAAACGAAGAGCATCTCTCTCTCCATCGCATACCCCCCCGTACGCCCCTTTCACGTATGTACACAAAACTATCTCCAGGTCCTCTAAAAGTAAGCCCCCAGAAAATTCACGCATGTTTCATCTTTCTCTCGCGATATATGCAATGACGATCATTGTATTTGAAGCGAAAGCACGATACATACATTGGACTTCAGAATCCACTCATTACGGTCACCATTTACGTTTAGTGGTTATTATACAGTCACGGGCTCACCGTACAACTCTGTATTTGCTCATGACATGACTAGTTGACCAGTTAAACGCTCCACGTGGCACCTCTAGTGTTGCATCACATTATCTCACTACCATCGTGCCCACCTGTCGACTTGTATCTACTCTACATCTAAACTCTTATAAAATACATAAAATACACTCTTATAAAAAACAGAGTTGGTGATGATGGTGTGCCTGCCATCCTGCAATATAGGCCGTCCGATTTATATCTGACGGATAGGAAAGAAACTATGGCAATTTTGCAAAAATATACTCACACACCTCTCCACATTTGCAAATAAGGCCCTCCCTCGTTCATCTTTTCCTCTCACAAGATAAACAAGTCATACAAATGCATCTTGATGTTACGTGCAACGCACGGGCATCTTGCTAGTAAGAATGAAAACAAACGACAAAAATATATTTGGACGGTGGTTCGAAGTCATGACTGCGGGCACATCGAACAAGGTGGCCTTGTATTGGTATGCTGAGCTGTCTGTTTTAACACACAGGAGCTGGTGTGGTGATTATACACACACGCACGCATGCACACAAACTGCATCCACGCAACACTCACACAAAGACATGCACCCACGCACGCACGCAACACTCACACGTACACACGCAGCCACGCACGCACGTAACGCTCACACGCACACACACACGCATGCATGCACACACCAGTACACCACACGACCAACACACACTCTCACGCTCAAGTGCTCAACCTACACGTGCATGCGCACACATCAGGCCCTGACAGACACATACACAACCAGGTGATTCCTGTGCACGGGTTGGAGCCTTGTCGCGCCTGTGTAAATTTGTGTTTATCTGACCTTTTGCCTATGTGAACTAACAGGTGGGACCCACAAGGAACGTGGTCAATTTAACTAGTCAACATGGCGCCACGCAGACTATTTGGCCGGTCAACAGAGTGCAATCCGATGCTAAACTGTGAGCAAGTGACCGTATAATCACCGCAAAACGTATATATTGACCGTAATCAGCTTATTCTGAAGTTCGGTGACCGCATTACGCTTTTCTCTCTGTAGGCCCTCCAAAACTACATCTCTACATGTTCTCGCATGTTACATCTAACAACTATGCAATACAGCACTACTACTACACTCTAACACAATAAATCATATGTGTTTTTAGTTTTACTAGATATCATATTGTTACTTATAATTATTCAGTTTGCATACATTAAAATTGCCTTTGAAATGTATGGCCAGTATCATCTACCGCGCGGGAAAAATCCCGCCCTTTCCTGTTTAATCGGGTTTGTATCGATGGATCGTGCGAAACAGCAAAACTATAGTACTATACAGTACAAGTGACAGTTCACTCGGCCGTCGTGTCATCTACTCCTCCGTCATAAGAGTGGAGCGCTCGCTTTCATAAATCTTCTAGTCCCTTTCGCTGACATGTGGGACATCAAGCTACCGGGTCCACGTGCCATACCGGAATACAGTGCAGAGCAGCAGGGGTGAAGCACCCCAGTCATGGCGCCGACATAGTAATGAGCAATGAGGCGTCAAATCACAAAGCTGCACCTTTCCTGCAGTTAAGTTGGAGGGACGAAGCAACCAACATTTCACTCGTTGCTGAATCCGCTTCTCCCTCATCTTCTTCAACTTAACCACGTGTTGCTTCTGCCGTTGTTCTGCCTCATGTCGGACGCGGATCGGCTTGGTAAAGCACTGACACGTGGGACCGCATGTTAGCAAACTGCCAGGACAACGTCCTCCAAAAATAAGAAGCCTAATCCTAGACTTACAAAGGGCTACGTAGCTGCTACGTATACTTTCCATCTAATCTATGTATGCCCCCCTGATTTTCAGGTGGGGTCGGCCTAATCCTCTCCTTTAATCCAATCAAATAGTCCCACATCACATCAGTTCATAACTTTACGTAAACCATTACGTGGATGTAGCATTGCTCAAATAAGAAACCTCCCCCACCATCCGCGCGGCAAAATCACCTCCTTTTTACTAATCTTGATTCTATAATTTTTTAGATCAATATAATTGAGATTTGTATAGATAGCACACATGAGCAAAACCAAGTGGTACGGTTAAGGGCATCCACAATGTGTAGCCAAATGTGAAAATAGCTTTTGGCATTGTGGGAACCATTGTGGACGGTGTTGCCAAAGCCAAAAAGATGGAACCGAAGCTCCCTGATTGATTGATTGAAGGAATAGAAAAATGCAACGTCTCTCCTCTTTCTCCCATGCTTGGACGCATGTAGTACAGTATAGAGCACAGAGTCTACTCCCCTGTCCCTTCTATCACAAATCACAAAGCAGTGAGGCGTCAAATCACAAAAGCACGGACGAAGCAGCCATCATTTCACTCTTCGCTGACTCCGCTTCTCCATCGTCTTCTTCGAGAAACCATCTCACCGCACTAGTACTCCTAGTAGTACTAGTAAAGGACTTCCTGGATGCAAATAAGGCGGTTGTCTCGGCTTGCAGGCGGCACTTGCGAACGACTTACCGTGGTCTCCCTCAATGGTGTTCTCCGTCGAACGCACTTCGCCAAACCACCAAAAAAAAGATATCGTCAACGTCACCGCAATGGGGAAGGAAATCAAATATAGTTACTACCTCCATTTTTTTGTACACAAGGCCAGTATATCAAAATTACAATTTGCAAAGGGCCACTAACACTAATCGAGGCAAAATTGATGGGGTTAGCAACCAAGGACATTAATATCCCCTGCATGCATGCGGAAGTGAGAAGGTTGGTTTGCATGGCGCTGCATTAAGCAAGTGATGAGGAGTGAGATGGTTAGCTCTTTGGTCTTTGGAGAAAAAAAAATGCATTAATTGACACGTGAAACGAGGATTTGTATCGATTAAATCCCGCGAAGGAAAACCCCGCCTTTCTTTTTTAACACTAGTACTCCTAGTACGTACGTACTTATCCTGTTTGGGTCTAGGCCTTGCATTGCCAAACTTCGCCACACATTTTTGCCAAGCTTGCCTAAAGTTTTCAAAATGAGAAGGAGGTACACTTGCGCACGGCTGCCGCGGTCACACCGCACCCTCACACGGTCGCTCCTGCACACCGCGGTCGCACCGCACCCTCACACAGTCGCTCCTGCACGCCGCAAACCCAACCAAGGGAACGCACCCTCACTGATACGTGCTGTCGCATGTGAACAAACCAAACTCAGCCATCCTATCGCTGACACATAATTTTCGTTCATAGAGTATGTTTATCCAACCGCATGTTGGGGAGTATCCGTACGGCCCGTGCGGTGGTCTGTTGGGGAAGAAGAAGAGGTGAGGAAGAAGGAAAGAAGGGTTAGGAGACGTAGGATATTCATCCAACCGCCTGAAATGGTAGACTGACCCAAGTCAGGCGACTTGCATAACAAATATATGTTTTTACACAGCAAAAGATCCATAAAAACAACAACATAAAGAAAAACTATCACTGCTCGCGGAAAAAGACGGCCTCATCGTCTTTGGCTGCCGGCGCGAACCAGCCGTCGCTGCCGTTGTGTGTCTCCGCACCATGGTTGTCCTCGGCCTCCAGCTACTCGTTCAAGCAGAGCGTGCAAGCGCTCTGCACGGACGAGAGCACAACCCGGTTCAAGTCGAGGACGTCCGGTTCCGCCTGCAGGAGGGCCTCGATGGCAGCAGCATCCGCGCGCTCCGCGTCAAGTCGAGCCTCCGCCACCCGGTTCAAGTCCAAGACGTCCGGTTCCGCCTGCAGGAGGGCGTCGATGAGAGCGGCATCGGCGCGCTCTGCGTCGAGTCGAGCCTCTGCCGCCCGGTTCAAGTCCAGGACGTCCGGTTCCGCCTGCAGGAGGGCCTCGATGGCAGCGGCATCCGCGCGCTCAGCCTCAAGTTGAGCCTCCGCCGCCCGGTTCACATCCACGACATCCGGTTCCGCCTGCAGGAGAGCCTCGATGGCAGCGGCATGCGCGCGCTCCGTGTCGAGTTGAGCCTCTGCCTCCCGGTCCTCCTTTAGTATCGCCATGTTGAACCGCTGGTCCGCCTGCACCATGGGGGACTCGGACGCCGGCACGAAGTCGACGTCCATCGTCTCATACCCATCGGGGGCCTTCTGCGCCGCGACCTCCGCCATGAACATTGGATCGGCTTCCTCCTCCTCGTAGCTTGGCTCCACAGAACTCGGGGATTGGCCCGCCGCAAAGCGAGCTTGGGAACGGAGGTCTGTGGTGCTGACCGCCGCCGCGATTTCTGCGCGGCGCTCCGGCGTCAGCATCTTGTAGTAAGTGATCTTGTGGTGCACCATGGCTTTCTGGCGAACTAGGGGACGCTTGATGCGGGCTAGGGGATCGAAAGGTGGGGGAATGGGCTGGAGATTTGGTGTGGTTTTAGGGCAGTGGCTGGCGTAGGCCGAGTAGCGAAGGTTCTGGTGTGAATAGTGGTTCCGGTGACGACCGGTCAATCGGTTTTGACTGTACATCGCTCTTGTTGCGTTCGCGTTGCAGCCCGGCACGCTGGACCCTCCACGTCGCTCACCGAATGGAACGCGCTTCGTCTTGCGTTTTCGCTCGCTTGTGGGACCGCAGTTGAGAGCAAACCGACGTCCCTCCCCCTCCCCCGCCCGCGTCATTTATTATACCACCACTCCCTCCGTTTTATGCGGAGTAAATAAAAACAGAGGGAGTATACTACGGATGAGGATCCCCTGACGTGGCCGAACCCATTGAGTAACTGACATGCGGGGCCTAGCAAGCATGGGGTCCGCCAGTAAGTGACCGAAAGGGAGGGTAAGGCAGGGATACCTACGTCAGAGGATCCACTTCCACTATACTACTTTGACCAAATGTTAGAGTAATAATATATGACATGCAACTTACACAAATGTTAGAGTAATAATATATGACATGCAACTTACACAAAGCATACAGGGTCTAATGCGTTTTTTGAGGCTAACTTTGACCAAATGTTAGAGTAATAATATATGACATGCAAATTACACAAAGCATACGGTCAAATTCGTATGTGAAAGAAGTTTCCAATGATATAATTTTCACATTATACATCTCATGTACTATTAATCTTGTCAATAGTCAAATTGGAAACCATCTCGAGTACAAATCTAGGAGTACGTACGAATCTAACAATATTGATTGGGTGTTGTTGAATGTTGATACCTTTTTGATCAAAGTAGAGATACTTTGACTACACATAAAACTTATATGTAAACTAGAAAGGATAGGGGGAGTATATTGTACGTTCAAAAACGAAACGAACATTGAATACCTTTATATATGATTTGCGGATGCTATGATCACCGGTTCAAAATTTTGAATCCGCCTTAGGTATCACGTGCCCCCACTCGTTCCCTCTCGATTTCATCTCGGGGGTTCGAAGATCTATTGAAAGAGGACTAGGGTGGGTACATGCGAATGATACTTGGTGGAATGTTCAAATGAGGCATGCGGGAGGATGGACTCGACTGGAGGGCGACATGATCGATGGAGAAGAGGGTTGGAGAGGAATGAGAAATAAGCAAACGCCACATGATTATACTTGAATGGCTCAAATAAACAATAAGTTGTCTCGCTTGGCCTACATAGTGAAAGGCCTAATGCGCAACGCGGAGCACTGACGCTCGAATATGGCCGGGAAAATAGGGAAACCGACATGTGGGGCACACCCGTCGGGACGACGTAGCGCAGACTAGTCCAATGGAGGAGCTGGCCCACGATCTCCTCGCCACCGACAACCGTTCATGTGGGACGTTGGGGCCAACAACGGGGCGCAGCTCCAGCACCGCCTCTGGACACGGCGACCGCGGTGAGCGACACGCTCATATCGTTGCTAGACACGGTCGGTTTCAGTGTGCCGAGGGTGGCGTTAGTGCTGTGGCACGACCAACGTTATGTTTGGTTTGTGCCCAAGGTTGCCCCATCAAAGCATTGGGTAGCCAAAATTTTGGTTGAGGTATTGGTTGCCCATGATTTGGCCGACATTGGCAAGAAAAATGAACTAGAGTTGGCTAGAGTTCATTGGCATGCCAAAGAAATGGCAACCATCCAAACAAAGACCAATCTTTGGGTCATGACCAAAATTTTGGTTGAGGTATTGGTTGCCCATGATTTGGCCGACATTGGCAAGAAAAATGAACTAGAGTTGGCTAGAGTTCATTGGCATGCCAAAAAATGGCAACCAGCCAAACAAAGACCAATCTTTGGGTCATGACCAAAATTTTGGTAAGGTGCACTTTGGCCACAATCCAAACATACCCCAACACTCGGCTCATCGAGGATGCACGGGGTGCCGCGACGCGTCCGCGGAGTGGTGTAGCGCGGCCAACTGCATCCTCTGGACCTGAGACCATGCCGGGTCGTCTTGCTTTTTCAATGACATGCAGGGATCGCATGTGAGCAAAGGGCATCTCCAACGTTGCCACGACCGCAGCTGACTACCCTGGCACACGAAAACCCTCGTCCCTCGCACCGTCGCGCGGTGCGTTCCCAGCCGGCGCCAGCTGCCCGCATTCATGCCGTCCGTTCGTATGTCATAGTTAAGAGGCTCGGTGCCCGAGGAACCAACTCCGGTGACTTAATGATGCACCCGGACGCTTGGCCTCACCGGAATGAGCTACTTAAAGTGGTAACGCCCAGCTAACCTCCACACCATAGCGCATCATCCTCCTACCTGGCACCACATCCGCCATGACCACAAGTGCGAACACTCTGCGGGAGAGCTTGTCTTCGGGGATGAAGCTCGAGGTCGCCGCCCTCGCTCAAGTCGCCTCTCGCGACGCAATAGCGGCGTAGCCGGACACGGACGCGACCGCACAAGCGGTGTCCACGCTGGCGGCCGACGACGGGAGCACCGTCAGCCACGCGTCCTACTTGCTGCTGTCCAACGTCCGGCACCGCCGAGGTCGGGGACTCCTCCGAGGATGAGTTGGGCATGGGAGTCGGCAGGGCATGGTGTGCCAACTGGCCGGTCCGTATCCCGTGTTCTACTCTTCCTCGCCGAAGACCGCACCTTCACTTCACGGGTCTTGAACCCCGCCCCCGTACATAGAGATCGCAGATGGAGGACGTCGGTCGCCGCCGTAGAATAGGTTTAGGGTCGGGTTTCTTTTATTTTTCTGTCCTATAAAAGTTCGAAATGTAATGAAAATCTGCCGTGTTTGCATTAATCTCGGCCGGTGTATATGTACTTTCACAATAATATACATATTGTAGGAGTACTAGCAAGATGCCCGTGCGTTGCACGGAAGATCAAGATCTTGTGGGAGAAAAGGATGAACGAGGGAAAGCCTTATCTGCAAATGTGGAGAGGAGTGCGGGTAAATTGTCATAGTTTCCTTCCTATCCGTTAGATATAGATCGGACGGCCTATATTGCAGGATGACAGGCACACCATCATCACCAACTCTGCTTTTTATTGAACCGAGACAAATCTAACATGCGAAGTAAAATAAACACATAGGGTCTATACATACACAAATTATCTTAGGCACTCCAATAGTACGTCCACTACACATTCACGCATTTCACATCTTTCTACATCTACGGGAACCTACGAAAGGGTTAACGTAAATTGCCTCTCTCTCTCTCCTCCCCTAATTTTCATGGTGGTGGGCCCCTCCCTCCCCCCAATCTACAATCAACAGCTCACATGTTTCACATTACGTTAATTACGTAACTGGGATTACGTAGGTGTAGCATTACTCGTCCTAAAAAACCCAACTAAGCCAACCTCCCAGTATATCGCGCGGGAAAAGACCCGGCCGCGCCGTTTTAGTCGGGATTACCGGATTACTAGTAGTAGTATCGATGGATCGCGCGAAGCAACAATTTTTTTTGAGGGGGCGAAGCACCTAGTTTAAAAGGAAAAAAGGTGGTACACTCACAGCACTCCTGTCGCGGTCACATTGCACCCCACACACGTTCGGTCCTGCACACGGCTCACGCAAACGGAACGCGCTTCGGCTTGCCTCTTCACTGACACGTGGGACTGCACTTGGAGAAACCGACCATGCGCCAAACTCCCCCCGCCCACCGCGCGAAAATCCTCCCCCCCACACCCAAAATTTCCCCCCAAATCCGATTCAACCGCCCTTCGGCCAACTAGCCAATAATATTCCCCAAACCCCCCTCCCCCCTGTCCCCC